>NW_026860668.1:0-240000 GCF_026571515.1 Ruditapes philippinarum | reverse complement strand
AAAATAATGTGAAAGTGTCAAACATGAAAATATGGCAGATTTTAAATTACAATGTATAACTTTTGTATAAACCATTCTAATTATTCATAAAATTTGCATTATTTTTATAATAAATAAAAGTCATTCAATCACGATATGAATAGCCAAGTTATGTTATTTCTTGTAATTAAGAAATGATGTGAAAGTGTAAACATGAAAATATCCAATGACTCAAGTACAAATTGCTTGCGGGTCATGAAGAACACAATAATTTTGTTTTTCACAAAAATGCTCCACCTTCGTTTGTTGTCTATTTCTTAAACCTTTACAATCCGGAATTTGTCTAATATACTTGTTCTCTTTTGAATTTGGAGCAGTACGTTATTGAATATATAGGAATAGTCGAATTAATTTAAAGAGATCCTATTTATATTGCATAAACTTGCAAGACTGGCCAGGTTCTCCAACGCAGTAATCTCCCCTTATCAGTTCAGAGACAATATAATCTGCAAAGGGAGGTAATCACTGTGAGGAGTTTATCAATAAGACACGCTAAAAGTTGACGTGAAGTCTTAAAATGCAGAGAAAATATTCCTGTCTTTTGAATGGTTTACTCATTTTCTAGACTATCTTTCGTTGAAAGAAATGCATAAATTTGTTATTTGAACTTATGAAATAACCCAATAATTTTGTATTTCGTTGAAAGACATGCATAAATGTGTTCAGTGAAATTGTTAAATGAAATGGGATTTAGCTCAATACAGGATTGGAGCAGTACCTCTAGACGCGTGCAGAAATCATGGTCACAAAATAGACAAATATCGTTTTTTTTGCCGATTTTTACATTTTTCATTCATTATCATACATAAATCGGTGTGAAAAAATGAATTAGACCTATTAAAGTTCATTCCGTTTGGTAAAAAGGCAAGATTTAGCATTTTATGATTCAAGCGCCTTGTCCGGTATATACCGGAATACGGTATTTAGTGTGGTGCTCCAATCCTTTTTTCAGTCTCACTCAATGAAATGACCCAAAGACTTTCGCTCAAATTGAATTGGATTATTAGATGGTCAAATATTATTATCAGATACTGGTAAAATCGTGTTGATTTTCTTTTATATTTCTATAACAGCAAAGTGATTGGCATTTCTTTCAAAATCATGTCTTGTCATGCCATGAACGCTCTCGCGGGCGCTTCTTAATTTCAAATTAATAAAAATGTTAAGATCTACTAGAAGAAGTACAAAGGGTAGACTGGTGAACGGAAGCTTGCACCATGAACATTCTCAATCAAACCAAGCCAAGTTGAAGATTGAATTCCGCCAAAACCGGTGCTAGGGAGCCTTATGAGATGTTGCATTTTTCCATTATCATGCACAGACCACAATTTTTATGTAATTTTGTTGTTTGAAATGCTTCCGAGGGATCATCTTTTTTCCAGATTTTTGCATTTTGGGTAAAAAAAAGAAAAGTGTGAAAGCGTTTTGGGATTCCCTGTGATTCGAAACGTTCAAACCCACTGTATTTCCGGTCTACAATTTTCAAGAAAAGTAAAAAAAATTAAATCATTTCGAGCAATTTGCGTAAATTTTATCTGAGTGAGCAAGTTGTGTTAGTAACTTAATTAAATTAAATATGCCACTGTATGTTGATATTAAGAAATACATAGATAAATTAATGGCTACAGTCGGATGAAAAGTCAGCAAAAAAAATCTTTAGGAAAAAATGTCAAAATATTTCAAACAAAAGTAGTAATCTCTTGCGTCTCAAAACACAAGTATGTCTTTGACACTTCGGTTAAACCAGGGTCTTTCAAATATAATTTTGAAAGACCCTGGTTAAACCCAGAATTTTAAAGACTCTTAAAACCTGTAAGTGTTTGCAAAGCTTTATACAATGTTTTTATGAAACATGAAAGTGTAAAGAGTTTTATACGAAACGATATTTGAAATGTTTAACTTGATTGTTTTGGAGGACTGGAAAACTCGAAGAAACACTCGAGATGAAAATCTAAGTTGAAGTTTAATCTCTTGACGAAAACCCGAGTGTGTGTCAAAACTAGTATATAGTAATATCAAAAAAAGGTTGTTAAAATTGAATAAATAAATATTTAAGTTTCTCAATTGTGTTTAATATGTAACATATTTTTCTAGGACATTTTTATTCCTTGATAAATGACTCTTGTTTCTGTCGATGGTCCATCAACATAATTTAGTAAACACTCGAAGTGTAGACTTTTCGTTTCGTCATTTATTATGGTTCTTGTTCAAAAATTGAATGAGGTCAGACTTTCTGCTTATATGTACGTATTAATTAAACAATACTTTGGCAATACACTTGTAAGAGTATATGTGTATATTAAAGGAACCCCACTGAGGTCCACAAGCGTAAGAGGCCCATCATTCCCCAGAAATGCTTTTAATTTTTATTTTCACTAAAGCTTTTATTTTGAAGTCATACAATAGTTTTCAGGCGTATTTCCCGAACCATATTTTGCTTCCTTGCTTTTTAGCAATTAGTACAGCTAGAGTGATTTAGTATTTTGTATGGGAGTCAAAATACTACTCTGTTTACATTTTGCTACTTTTATTACTTTTAGTTTCAGTGCTACTTTCTTCAGGTCATAAATATCTAACATGTTTGCTTTTAAACCATCATTTAAGCAGTTTATTTTATGCTTTTCAGTGGATTACTGATTTATTCGTGAAAATTATATTTGATAATTTCACAGTGAAAATTATCAAAATGTAATTTCACACTTTCAATGACGAAACTATTTTCTTAAGATTTTCCCCATGTGGTACCTCAATTTTATTTTTGCTGACAATTCTGACAATGTCAGGCTGTTCAGAGAAAAGCAAAGCTGGAATTTATAAATAGCTTAAAAAGAAGAAAACTTACTTCTATTCATTCAAATTACCAATCACAAAATATCGTCTCTTTTTTTTTGTTTCATTTTTACAGTCTGAAAAATATATTCATTCCACATGCAAAACTGCTCTTGATGACATTTGGGCAAATATTAAAGTATCCTACGAGCAATAACTGCCGTATGCATGTATCAAGGAAATTTCGTTCTAACTTTTTTTTAAGCATAAGATAAAAAGAAAATTTGTTTGTTTGTTGTGTAAGATGTAATTTTACTTCATCTCGTGAACTTTAAAAACAGTATTCTCACTCATGGCTACGCCACTCGTGAGAATACTGTTTTAAATCCAACTCGATGAAATAAAATTTCATCTTACACACAAACAAACAAATATCCTATATATAATACGTACAGTGCAACCTTTTTACAAAAGAATTCCATTCCTTATTAACCATTTTGATTGAATGTACATTTAAAAACCTTTTAAAATTGGAAATGCACTAGAAATTTAAATTATGTTTATCCAATTTTTAACCTACAAAGGTCAAAGTTTTTATGACAAAAGAAACAACATACACCCTTTTAACAAAAGAAAAGGGTAAAACAGAACGAAATTTTATTTTAAGATTTCACATGGCTTTACCTTTCAATTTTTACAAATTTTAAAAATCTTTCAGTTAATACATTTATGTAATAAAAAAGCTATCGCCTTTCCCTCATCAAAAAACAGCAAAAAAAAAAACTGGGGAAAGTTATTTACATCTAAAAAATAAAAATGCCCGTTGAATTTTAAACGCGTCTGAAAAAAATTTATTCAAAAATAAAATAAAAAAACGGTTTTAGCTCAAACCCTTCAAATAATTACACTAAACCCTTTTTTTTAACAAGATTAAAGAAGACAAAATGTCAGACGAAAGTACAAAAATTAGTCATTTTTTGTGTTTGCATTTCGTGGCATAAGAAAACGCTTTGGTAGAAGGGACTTTTTTTATTTTAAAGGGAAAATGGGGCGGTTCAAGTATGTAAATTCAACGCCCCTGTAAATTGTAATGTAAGAGTTTAAAAAAGAATGAAATTGATTTTAAGCTATTTCGGCCCAAAAACCTTTGGTCCCCGGAAAATCGATCCCTTTTACCCAAATCGGGCCGATTTTTATTTTAAATTCAAGTAAATAAAAAAGTTTTGTCACATAAAAAAAGAACAGGTCTTAACGTGACACTCCCCTTTTTTGAAATTTGAATATTAAATTTTAAAGGGGTTTAAATTCTTTAGCTTTTTGAAACATTTATTTTTTCCTTTCTTTTTAAATTTTCACTACCGTCCGTTTTTTGAAAACTCCGAAAAAATAAAATGCACGGCCGTGCATATATTTTGACTGGACGCCATTTTCTTGCATAGCAGACTGGCGTTTTCGTGAGTTTTACCTATGCTGGAAATTTCATCTTGGCATGGGGTGGGGGGGGGGGGGCAGATGAGTCGCGTGCCAAACAACAACGTCATTTTAAAATAGCGCACTTTATGAATGAACCGCGTTAAAATGACGTCGTTTTTAGAAGGGAAATATGTGCTTAGGATGACGTCATTTCGCCGTTGCTATTAAAGTTGTAAGTTCATATTCTTTTGTAAGAAAATAGCTATGGAGGAAATGACTTTAATTTCCGATGAACATATATCATATTGAGGTTAAACCATTTTAAATATGAAATAATATGGCAAAATATGCAAGAAAAAATATCTGACATATGTTTGCGGTTCGGATCGTAATATCCGTCCCTCGGGAACCCGCCCATGGGCGGTAACTCGGCAAGCCTCGTTACCGCCTAATGGGCGGGTCCCCTCGGGACGGATATTCCGGTCCGAACCGCAACATATGACATATATTTAAGAAATAATATATCATAAACTGTGATTTTATTGCTTTATTAGAGTTCGGATGCGGGGAATTATATCACGAGGGCGTAGCCCGAGTGATATAATGATGCGCATCCGAACGACAAACAGTGAAGTTATCAAGCAATAAAATCACCGATTTTGGATATATTATTTCGATTCTAACACGACATCAACAAATAAATGCTGCCGTACACATAGGGACTAGGCACGTTGGGTGATAGTAAAACAAAAGTAAAAACTAAAAAAAAAAAAAAAAAAAAAAATTACCCCATATATAATATATAGACTATATATTTATATATGGGTAATTTTTTTTTTTTTTAGTTTTTTTACTTTTGTTTTATCACCCCAACGTGCCTAGTCCCTATGGCCGTACATGATAATTAGCTAAATTGCGCCTGATTTGTTTCCGTACTTATTGTCAGCGCGTCACATTTTTAGTGGTTACGTCACGTGTATAATAATTACGTCACATGTCTAAATATAGAACGTCAAACAGTGATTTTATGTATATGTTAGTGTTCATCCGTGCTGTTCTACGTATATGTTAGTGTTCATCCTTAGCTGTTCTACAAAAATTAGAAACATTCTCCTGTCGCTATCGCTCCCGTCGAAGTTTCTAATTTCTGTAGAACAGCACGGATGAACACTAACATATACATAACACACACTTTCGGTTCTTCTATGTTCAATAGGGAAAAATGCGGGTCGTGTTAGAATATTATTTTCATAGTTCTTTTTCACTTCAAACGATATTTATCACATACCCGTGCTGTTTATTCGACTCCGTAAATATGGTATTTCACGGCCGTGTAAATATTTGGCTGTGACTAAAAAAAGAATTGGAGCACCACACTAAATACCGTATTCCGGTATATACCGGACAAGGCACTTGAATGATAAAATGCTAAAATCTTGTCTTTTTACCCAACGGAATGAACTTTAACAGGTCTAATTCATCTTTTCACACCGAATCAAGTACGATAATCAAGGAAAAATGTAAAAATCGGCGAAAAAAACGATATTTGTCTATTTTGTGATCATGATTTCTGCAAGCGTCTAGAGGTACTGCTCCAATCCTGTATTGAGCTAAATCCTAAATATTTTGACGTGACGTCATTTGCGTTATATAAACACAGCGTTTCTAAGACGCGCAAAATATTAGCGTTACACTTTAGGCGCATCAATGAAAAAAGTTTTCTTTACTTCAAACAGTCTTTATTTTTGGTATATGATAAATATAATATATGATATTTTTTCTTTTACAATTTACAGTTCTTATTGTTGCGTCCCGTGCAAATATAAAAAAATATGCCTACTTTGAATAATGCTTGATAATCAGACACAAACAGACAGGATGCGATAATAAACAAATGCTTATTACTAAAGCACTTAAAATAAATAGGCATATGCAAGACTAATTTACTAGGTACCAATTATTTCGAGTCGTTCAGCTTTGATGCAACTCAGAAAAACGACGGACATCTGAGGACGCATTTTTGGACTCCACGGTAAATTAAATAACTTTTGCCGGTGTAACGTTGAAAACTGACCCCAATAAAATAATGACCCCCTGGTCAATATTTTATATAAAATAATGACCCCACCCGGTCATAATATTATGACCGGGGGTCATAATATTATGATTTCCATACACGTAGAAAAATGACCATCGAATAGAAAAGTGACCCCCATGTAGAATAATGACCCCCACTCCAACCCAAACTATAAAGCCCTTACTAGACTTTTTCAAAGAAACACTCTCAATATAATTATATCAGATGAGAAATATGATAATGTCAATTTTTCCGTGGGTGTGTCCACGCAACCGTGCAACAATTTGAGAAATTGTTTCAAACTACTATAGCTACTATAATCGAAGCCCTGCCTCAGTCTGCATTTTCTACAAATGACAACGGCCAGGGATATGTTATTCGACTGTAGTCATTGTTTGTTCTTATTAGCTCGGCTATACGAATTATACGGAGAGCTGTTCCACCCGCCTCGACGTCGGTTCAAGGTTCACAACTCTAGTTCCAATATTTTCAGATTTATTACCTCTTAACGACTTAGCTATCTCGTGGCCGTGACATAGTGTATCTCGTGGTCACAACTTTGTAACTCGTGGCCACGACATAGTATCTCGTGGCCACGACTTAGCTATCTCGTGGCCACGACTTAGTAACTCGTGGCCACGACATAGTATCTCGTGGTCACGACATAGTATCTCGTTGCCACGACTTTGTAACTCGTGGCCACGACATAGTATCTCGTGGCCACGACTTAGTTATCTCTAGACCACGACTTAGTAACTCGTGACGAGTTGAATAAAAATACACACATGTCACCTTTGTGCCACCATAGATAACAACTTTTTCTATCGGTGTATATAATGTGTCCCTTTCTTTAAGTTTACTTATTTTCTTAGGGCATTGATTGTGAAAACAACATTCGTGCGCACTTAACATAGAAATTAAAGTAACATGACTGTCTTGTATGGTGAAATATCATTATTTATGACGGACGTTAAATAACGGTGTTTCGTTTGGACAATCGTGATTTTTTTTATTTCATCCTAACCCGCGATGTACGATGGTACGCGGTATGGTATGCCATCGCGATTTCACCATCGTTCCATCTCGTTTTCACCATCGTACCATCGCGCCATCGTGTTTTCACCATCGTACCATCGCGTTTTCACCATCGTGCCATCGCGTTTTCACCATCGATCCATTCGCACTTACACCATCGTGCCATCGCGTTTTCACCATCGTACCAACACGATTTCACCATCGTACCATCGCGTTTTCACCATCGTACCATCGCACCATCGTGTTTTCATCATCGTGCCATCGCGTTTTCACTATCGTTCCATTGTGTTTTCACCATCGTACTATCGCGCCATCGCGATTTCACCATCGTACCATCGAGTATTCATCATCGTACCATCGTGTTTTCACCATCGTACCATCGCGTTTTCACCATCGTACCATCGTGCATCGGGGGTACAGACTAAATTAAAAGTCACAATTGTCCAAACGGAACACCGTATTAAATGATTTTAATAGTTCGAGATTCTTTTAAGTTTACAGAAGTACCATAGACGATTTTGTCGATGGAAAACTACAAATGACTTAAGCTGGTGTCTTTTTTTTTGTCGGTCATATTGTGTAATTGTTCAGCTTATAAGAACAGTATTTACATTTCGAACTTGCTTTTTAGTGCATTATTAATGTGAGTTTATTGACGAATCATTTTGAATAGTATGTAGTCATTTCCTCTTTTTTAACAATATTGATTCATTTTTTTCCGCTTGATGAAAATCACTGTTTGTCGCCCTCGTGAGATGTTTGCTTAATATGCATTGTGTTGCTAATAGTTCTAAGGTTAAGTGATAAAGAACTAATTTCTTTCAGTCAAAATACCTATTTACCTATAAAAAATGATGGCCTATATAGCTGAATGGCCTAAATGAAGAAAAAAGAAATTAAAAAGGTTGCTTTGCTCTGGGCTTTGAACTCATTCTTAACCGAAACTCTTCTCACTGAAAATGAACACTCTTTCAGAGAGAATTTTGCATTAAGCAATTATTAGTACTTTAAAATTCATTAAATTTTTTTGTTAGATATTCGCTTATTCTTAGCGGGACCTCTGAATTTTACTGTTGTTTTGTCAGCTGTTATCGCGGCAGTAGCAGCAGCAGTACCACAAGCAGCAACAACACGTATAAGCAAATGTAATATGATGTTGACTTTATATAATTATTATGTTAGGTGGGGGTCAATATTTAATAGATAATATAGGGGTCATTATTTTATATACAAGGGGGTCACTATTTTATAGAAGGGGGTCACTATTTTATATAAAATAATGACCGGGGGTCAATATTCTATGGGGGCCAATTTACAACGTTACACCGGCGTTCATATTATAGTTTACCTACATTTATATAGTTAACTAGATCTATGTATTGAAAGCTTGTAAGCGTAGCGTATCTTACTATTTTTACATATACTTTGTTCACTATATTGACAAATTTATTGTTGACTAATGATATTTGTTTATATACCAAAACTATTACTATGAGCTATAATGGCCTCGTCAATTGTGTATTGTGACGTTTGAATAAAACATATCTTCTTCTGTATTCTGGTCTTCATGAAAAAGTATTTTGTGAGTATTAAGTTTCTTAGAATTGCCTTAGCATTCTAGGTACTTAGCAACTATGAGGCTCTAGTGTCCTTATGTTTACGGAAGCCGATTTCTTGTTGCTAGGGGTTCGAATCCCAATAAGAACGTTGGTCTTTTTCTTGTGATTGAAGTTTTCCTGTTTGTTAATTTAAACGATGTATGTGTACTCTTTTCATACCAGAACCCCTCATACCAGAACCCCAAACATTCAATAAAGAACATTAGACTCTGGTAAGCCGAAAACAGGACGAGGGACCAGGACGAGGACCATGGGGTAAAATAGAATAACAAAATAAAATAACCTGAAAAACTTCGGCTTTAATCAATATGAAACAAGCTCATAAAAAATAACATTAAACAAAAGCCTCCCAAAATTATGAGTTAGTACTTCCTTCACAGATATATCAATTAATCATTCTGTACAACATCTTGTCTGTTTTTTTTAATTTTAACCCTAATCTGCAGAATTTCTTAAATAAACATTTCCAGTTCCCGATTTTGGAACCATCCATTATCAAGTTTGGGAATATCAAGATGAAAATTAAAAGTTTGTAGGCAACACAGTATGTCACCTGGCTCTGCGTAGACAGTAGGCTAGCTGGATGGCTTCCTCACATGGAAACATTTCAAGGTCCCTGGTGGAATTCGAATCCACAGTGGTGATATGAAAGTTAAAGTCAGCAGCCTTAACAACTGGGCCATGTAGAACCTGATCATTTGAGACTATGATATAACTCCATGTGGCTGGTCCGATTTTACATCACACCCACACAGTATAGGTCATATAGCAACGTTCTAGCTTTACTTGTGGATGAACACCTTAAGTGCCCTTACGTGGATAATTTCAGGCACAAACATGTATCTAAGAAGAACCACCAACGTTCCATAAGCTAGCTGGATAGCTTCCTCACATAAAGAATTCATAGTTCCTGGCAGTAATGGAACCCACAATGTTGAAATGCAAGTGATTTACAGACATTTTATTATAACTCCACAGATTAATAAACAAAAATATCTTAAACAAGAGGGCCATAATGGCCCTGAAATCGCTCACCCGTATATAGGCCCTTGGGGCGGGGCTAATTTTAACCCAGGTGCTTTCTTTTTTTACCAGCTTGGTAGACACTCATTAGAAGATGGTTTATGATAAATATCTAAGCTCTAGCTCTTTAAATTTTTTTAAAAGAAGATTTTTTAAGTTTTTTACTATAGACATATAAGGAAAATCAATGACCCCCCCCCCCCCCGGGGCAAAGCCAATTTTGACCCCAGAGCTTTCATTGGAACAAACTTGGTAGACACTCATCAGACAAATTTTCATGTCAAATATTTAAGCTCTAGCTCTTTCTGTTTTTTAAAGGAGATTTTGTAAGTTTTTACTATATACATATTAAGAAAAGCAATGACCCCCTGGGGCGGGGCCAATTTTGACCCCAGGGCTTTTATTTGAACAAACTTGATAGACACTCACTAAAAGATGTTTCACGCCAAATATGTAAGTTCTACCTCTTTGGGTTTTTTAAAAGAAGAAATTTTAAGTTTTTTCTTTCGGTTGCCATGGCAACCAGAGTTCTGCATGGAATAAAATTCTTTGAACAATTTTCAAGGTGACCACCAAAGGACTATTCCTGTGAAGTTTGGATGAAATTGGCTTAGCCATTTATGAGATGTTGTTTAAAGTAAAAGTTTACGGGCGATGGATCACAAAAGCTCAGGGTCATTAATTTACAGGGTGTATTGTCAATCTCAACAGTTTAATATTTTGGACTATTCATATTTCTTTATTGCCTTACATGTATTTCTGTTTTGAAATTTGAACATATAACATCATATTTATAACAATATATTAAACATATTTACAAATAGTTGCTGATTTGTTACATAGGTATTTACATTTCAATAACATTTTAGTCGTTCTAATAATACTGTAAAAGTCACATGGCAACTTTCTAGATTTACTATTGGATGATGACCTGGGGTGCCTCTATATTCATCACTGGCTTTTCAGGCATTAGTATATACATCAAGAATGACCAACTTCATGTAAGCAAGCTAGAAAGCTACCCCACATGAAAGAATCCTAAACACCCTGGTGGGGTTCAAACTTAAAGCAGTGTAGATCAATTTGTCATAAGTCAGCAAATCTTATCATTCAGCCACAGACAACTTTGATATTTTACACACTGTTACCTGATTTATAAATGAGCCGTGCCATGACAAAACCAACATAATGGGTTTGCGACCAGCATGGATCCAGACCAGCCTGCGCATCCGCGCAGTCTGATCAGGATCCATGCTGTTCGCTATCAGTTTCTCTACTTGTAATAGGGTAAGCATGGATCCTGATCAGACTGCGCTAATGCGCAAGCTGGTCTGGATCCATGCTTGTCGCAAAACGCACTATGTTGGTTTTGTCATGGCACGGCGTTCATCTATATATAAACATCACTCTATTTACATGTAATGTAACCTGCCTTTCTTTCTATTCCTATGTTAATTTTACTCATAAACGGAGGCAAAATCTTACATGAAAAGCTATACAATTATTTTTTCACATACTTTTCATTTGAAATGACACATAAAACTACATATTATTAAAATCTCGTAGTTTCCAACTGTACACTTTATCAAATGTGTTTTAGTCAAACATTTCAATACAGTCTGTTATTTTGTTGAACATAATATAGAAAATATATTTCTTTTTAACGTTCAATGCTATTTCAAAATATTTTGTACATAAATGAAAAAACATACGGTAGCAGTTACTTAAGACTCAGAAGTCATATTAATCACAGGTCCCAAACAGGTAACAATTTACAATGCTTAAATTTCTTAGTTTTCTAAAAATGCTGTTCATTTGTATAACTTAAAATTCACAATTTTTCATTTGTCAAGGCTCAGTTACACAAAAAAACAACTTGCTTTTATAACCTTCCCCAAAAAAAAAATCTGAACAGGCAGACAATGAACTGTAGTGAATGAAAGAAAATTTCAATTCAAGACATATGCAGCTGTAGATTATCCCGTTAACACTTAAGTTTCTAAAATACAAGTCATCTTGGTTTGGCATTCACAAATCTATAAAATGTTGCCTCTAAATCACATAGTGCTTCTGTAGGCAGATCGTTTTTATTGTCCCATCTATCCAACATCAATCCACGCATCTTGTCAATCATTTATGAAATCAAACCAGTCGACTAGTATTCCTACCGATAACTGAACAACATCGATATGAATATCGTCTCTACCTCGAGATTTCATAACTTCTATCAGTTTGTTGTACATTCCGTCAATCTGATGATTATTCATAAATATATCGTCATTCACGGCACTATTCATACAGGTCAGACGCACCAATTGCATTTTGGGAATTTCCGCACACGCCTTTGCCAGTTGGAGTTGACTTTCAAATTGCATAATATTACCCGAGATATCTAGCACTTTCAAATGTGCAAGATCTTTCGATAAAATCTCTGTAAATTCTCTAATACCGTCATCCGGAAGGTGGTTCTGCGAAAGGTTAAGCACGGTCATTTTCGGAAAATGTTTCATCGTTTTCAAAATACGCAGAGGAGCTATTCTATCACTTTCGTACATTGAGAAACTGCACAGTTTTGACATATTTAGTTCTCGCAGATGAGGCGCATGTTTTGATTTGGCTAAATTGTTGAGATCGGTCTCGTTAAGATCACAGCCGCGAACACTGAGGTAGTCTAATGGGTTTTGTAATGCGTCGAGCAACTCGCCTAGACAACCAATGAGAAAGTTAAAACTGATGTCCAGTCGATGTAAATGATGGAATGCTGAGAACATATTGCAAAGTCGTGACCGAGTAGCTGTGCGACTACGAGTTATTCCCTCCTGAAGGTAGAGATTACAGTCTTGGATATCCAAACTTTGAAGATTGGTGAATTTCATGATGTCCGGTGAGATGACGTGTAGAATTCCTTCTTCAAGCTGCCTCAATGACAATCCATCTAATAACTGAAATGATTTGATCAACAAGAGGGCCATGATGGCCCTGAGGTCGCTCACCTGTATATAGCCCCCCCCCCCCGGCCCAATTTTTACCCAAGGGCTTTTATTTGTTTATTTGAACAGACTTGGTAGACACCCATAAGAAGATGTTTCATGCAAAACATCTAAGTTCTAGCTCATTGGGTTTTTTAAAAGAAGATTTTTTAAGTTTTTACTATACACATATAGTTAAAAACAATGACACCCCTCGGGCAGGGCCAGTTTTGACCCCTGGGCTTTTATTTGAACAAACTTTGTAGATATTTACTTAAAGATGTTTCATGCTTAATATCTAAACTCTAGTTATTTGGGTTTTTTCAAAGAAGATTGTTAAGTTTTTGCTATGTATATAAGGAAAATCAATGACCCCGGGGCGGGGCCAGTTTTGACCCCAGGGCTTTTATTTGAACATACTTGGTAGACACCCATTAGAACTTGTCTCATGCTAAATATCTTAGCTCTTGCTCTTTGGGTTCTTTAAAAGAAGATTTTTTAAGTTTTTACTATATGCATATAAGGAAAATCAATGACCCCCTGGGGCGGGGCCAATTTTGACCCCAGGGCTTTTATTTGAAAAAACTTGGTAGACATTCACTAGAAGATGTTTCATGCCAAATATCTAAGCTCTAGCTCTTACGGTTCTTTAAAAAAAGATTTTTTAAGTTTTTACTATATGCATATAGGGAAAATCAATGACCCCCCGGGCGGGGCCAATTTTGACCCCAGGGCTTTTATTTGAACAAACTTGGTAGACATTCACTAGAAGATGTTTCATGCCAAATATCTATGCTCTAGCTCTTACTGTTCTTTAAAAGAAGATTTTTTAAGTTTTTACTTTATGCATATAGGGAAAATCAATGACCCCCTGGGGCGGGCCAATTTGGACCCCAAGGCTTTTATTTGAACGAACTTGGTAGACATTCACTAGAAGATGTTTCATGCCAAATATCTAAGCTCTAGCTCTTACTGTTCTTTAAAAGAAGATTTTTTAAGTTTTTACTATATGCATATAGGGAAAATCAATGACCCCCTGGGGCGGGGCCAATTTTGACCCCAGGGCTTTTATTTGAACAAACTTGGTAGACATTCACTAGAAGATGTTTTATGCCAAATATCTAAGCTCTAGCTCTTACGGTTCTTTAAAAGAAGATTTTTTAAGTTTTTACTATATGCATATAGGGAAAATCAATTACCCCCCAGGGCGGGGCCAATTTTGACCCAAGGGCTTTTATTTGAACAAACTTGGTAGACATTCACTAGAAGATGTTTCTTGCCAAATATCTTAGCTCTAGCTTTTTGGGTTCTTTAAAAGAAGATTTTTAAGTTTTTACTATATGCATATAGGGAAAATCAATGACCCCCAGGGGCGGGGCCAATTTTGACCCAAGGGCTTTTATTTGAACAAACTTGGTTGACATTCACTAGAAGATGTTTCATGCCAAATATCTATGCTCTAGCTCTTACTGTTCTTTAAAAGAAGACTTTTTAAGTTTTTACTATATGCATATAGGGAAAATCAATGACCCCCCGGGGCAGGGCCAATTTTGACCCCAGGGCTTTTATTTGAACATGCTTGGTAGACACTCACTAGAAGATGTTCCATGCCAAATATCTTAGCTCTAGCTCTTACAGTTCTTTAAAAGAAGATTTTTTAAGTTTTTACTATATGCATATAGGGAAAATCAATGACCCCTGGGGCGGGGCCAATTTTGACCCCAGGGCTTTTATTTGAACAAACTTGGTAGACACTCATTAGAAGATGTTTCATGCCAAATATCTAAGCTCTAGCTCTTAGGGTTGTTTAAAAGCAGATATTTAAAGATTTTTCTTTCGGTTGCCATGGCAACCAGAGTTCTGCATGGAATTAAATTCTTTGAACAATTTTTAAAGGTGACCACCAAAGGAACATTCCTGTGAAGTTTGGATGAAATTGGCTCAGTGGTTTATGAGGAGATGTCATTTAAAGCAAAAGTTTACGGACGGACGACGGACGGACGGACGGACGGACGCCGGACGAAAAGCGATCACAAAAGCTCACCCTGTCACTTTGTGACAGGTGAGCTAAAAACGCGTCAATTTTTTCAAACATCTAACATTCTTACTAAAATTCTGATATTTAATTTCTTGCATTTTATTTCTTTGTATTGTATATTTTTCCTGCAACATTAATATATCAAATTTTAACAAATTTTTTTTATAATGAAATGTTCCTCCAGATGCTTTCATCGGTGCTTTATGACAAATATCTAACCTCTTGACTGCGTAGTTTTAAAGAGCTAAAAATTTTAATTTATGTTTTAACTTTATTATACAGAACCCATTTTGTACACTAGGGTTTTGATTTATGTCATTTTTGTAGAGGTCCACTAATCAATACAACATGTTAAATACCAGGGCATTGTAATTTCACATAAAGACTTCCTGTATATGTCTACAATAACCAAATGAGCCAATATTGACAAAAGGGGATTCTTTTTTTTCTGATGTATAATAAAAATCAAACCAAGATGTTACAATACTATCTTTAACACTTTTCATGAGAATTTGGAAGTCTATAAGCAATATTTTCTTTCATTTCATGATGTTATAATGATTCATTAAAGGGAATAAATTTCTTTTAAAACAAGACCTGTAAGGACAGCATTCTCAGTGCTTTACAGTAAATCAAGAGCCTGAAAAATGTTGAACTTTCTAAGTTCAAAGGACCATAATTCTGTCAAAATCTTGTTAGAGTTATAGGCCTTAGAAAGTGACCTCCTTTTATGCTTTCAAATAAGTTTGCAAAGTTTAAACCCATTCCCTCCAGTAGTTTTAGAGAAAACCTCTTGCACACAAAAACTTAACCAAGGTGTGATGAAAACAGCTTGGTGGGTACCATAGCTCTCCCTATTCTTAGAATAGTCAAACTAAAAATGTAAGTGTGCCAAACTAAAAATGTAAGTGTGACCATGACCTTTAAGATAGGGATGTGGTTCTTGGACGTGACACATCATTTTGATGTGGTAGACATTTGTGTCAAGCCATTTCAAAATCCCTCAATGTATGACAAAGTTACAGTCCGGACAAAAATGAAGTGGGGGCGCATGGATGTCCAGCCAAAATGGAATAAGGGGCCATTTATTTTGTTATTTTCTATTGTTTAATAGAGGGAAAATGGCCCCTTACTCTATTCTTATGGAATGAACTCTATTGTTCTCTTTTGTTCTGTTTACAGTTAGATAGCCCCCTATCCCTATTCGGTACTGCAGACTGACAGACAGATGGAGAGATTTTAATATGCGCCCTGGGGGCATAAAAATGAACCAACTGGAATGAAAAAGGTACAAGAGCCATATTAAAGATAACCTGTCTTGTTTAGATTAGTTGATTAACTCTTAGCCTACTGGTGGCAACAGATTTTACCCATGTGACCAGTGCAGACCATGATCAGCCAGCACACCTGTGCCATCAATTTATGGTCTGTTCTGTTTGCTATTCAATCAGTACATATTCAAAAATTTTCCCTAAAAAAGAATGAATGGTTTCATCTAGATTTAAAGATGGACAAGTCCATTTAAGATATTTAGGGTGGAAAAAGTTAATGTCAATGCTTGACAACACAGGTGTGTCCATCATCCTTATCGATAGCTATTGATAAACCAATTTTGGTATCATGGTAAAATTGCACTTTCCCTATGACCTTACCTCTGTATCTTGACCTCTTAGAACAAGAAATGGCACGAGAGAATCTGTGAAACCATCCCCTTCCATCAACTCTGACCTACAGAAGATAAAATATAAGTTACCTAAATTATAACAAGAGGGCCATGATGGCCCTGAGGTCGCTCACCTGTATAAAGGCACCCGGAGCGGGGCCAGTTTAAACCCCAGGGCTTTTATTTGAACAAACTTGGAAGACACCCATTAGAAGATATTTCACGATGTTAAGTTTTTACTACACACATATAATGAAAAACAACAATCTACCCCCTCCTTCCATACCCCCCCCCCCCCTCTGGCAGGGCCAATTTTAACCCCAGGGCTTTTATTTGAACAAACTTGGTAGACACCCATAAGAAGATGTTTCATGCTAAACATCTAAGCTCTAGCTCATTGGGTTTTTTTTAAAAGAAGATTTTTTAAGTTTTTTCTATACACATATAGTTTAAACCAATGACACCCCTGGGGCGGGGCCAATTTGACCCAAGGGCTTTTATTTGAACAAACTTTGTAGACAATTACTAGAAGATGTTTCATGCTTAATATCTAAACTCTAGCTATTTGGGTTTTTTCAAAGAAGATTTTTAAGTTTTTGCTGTACAAATATAAGGAAAATCAATAACACCCGGGGCGGGGCCAATTTTGACTCCAGGGCTTTTATTTGAACAAACTTTGTAGACATTCACTAGAAGATGTTTCATGCTAAATATCTAAACTCCAGCTATTTGGGTTTTTTCAAAGAAGATTTTTTAACTTTTTGCTATACACATATAAGGAAAATCAAGGACCCCTGGGCCGGGCCAATTTTGACCCCAGGGCTTTTACTTGAACAAACTTTGTAGACACCAATTAGAAGATGTTTCATGCTAAATATCTTAGCTCTAGCTCTTTGAGTTCTTTAAAAGAAGATTTTTTAAGTTTTTACTATATGCATATAGAGAAAATCAATGACCCCCTGGGGCGGGGCCAATTTTTACCCCAGGGCTTTCATTTGAACAAACTTGGTAGACACTCATAAAGAGAAATTTCATGCTAAATATCTTAGCCCTAGCTCTTTGGGTTCTTTAAAAGAAGATATTTTTTAAGTTTTTACTATATGCATATAGGGAAAATCAAAAGACCCCCTGGGGCGGGGCCAATTTTGACCCAAGGGCTTTTATTTGAACAAACTTGGTAGACACTCACTAGAAGATGTTTCATGCTAAATATCTTAGCTCAAGCTCTTTGAGTTCTTTAAAAGAAGACTTTTTAAGTTTTTACTATATGCATATAGGGAAAATCAATGACCCCCTGGGGCGGGGCCAATTTTTACCCCAGGGCTTTTATTTGAACAAACTTGGTAGACACTCATTAGAACATGTTTCATGCTAAATATCTTAGCCCTAGCTCTTTGGGTTCTTTAAAAGAAGATATTTTAAGTTTTTACTATATGCATATAGGGAAAATCAAAGACCCCCTGGGGCGGGGCCAATTTTGACCCCAGGGCTTTTATTTGAACAAACTTGGTAGACACTCATTAGAAGATGTTTCATGCCAAATATCTAAGCTCTAGCTCTTAGGGTTTTTTAAAAGAAGATATTTAAAGTTTTTTCTTTCGGTTGCCATGGCAACCAGAGTTCTGCATGGAATTAAATTCTTTGAACAATTTTTAAAGGTGACCACCAAAGGAACATTCCTGTGAAGTTTGGATGAAATTGGCTTAGTGGTTTATGAGGAGATGTCATTTAAAGTAAAAGTTTACGGACAGACGGCCGGACGACGGACGGCCGGACGGACGCCGGACGAAAAGCGATCACAAAAGCTCACCCTGTCACTTTGTGACAGGTGAGCTAATAAAACCCATAAATATGCATTACATGCCTGAACAATTACGCAATGAAAAGTTATTGTGAAAATTACACCACGAAGGTTACTGTAATTCTGAGGTAAAGATAATATTACATTATATAAAATTGCTGAAAATGAAGCATTTGACCAAAATTATGTTAAGCTAAATTATGAAGACTCTAGGTTATAAAATGAAAACGTTTTACAGAAATTATTTGTCTACAAACTGACATGCAATAAATTTGCCGGTAAAGATGATTTCTGTGATTTTATATACAATGTTTTTTTTTGTTTGTTTTGGTTTGGTTTAACGTCACACCAAAACTTTAAATGTCAAATGGCAACTTTCCAGCTGTACTGGAGGTGGAAGACATAAGGTGCTCCTTCGTGCATTATTTCAGGCACCTGAGTAGAACCACCAATGTTTGGAAAGCCAGACAGATAGCTTCCTAATCTGAAACAATCCATAGTCCATGTTGGGATTCTAACTCAATAGCAGTCATGGTTAAGTGGTTTTAGAGTCAAGGATCTAATGATTCTAACCACTTGGCAACTGTCGTTTTTCGAAAACAAAATAAATTAACGTGACATAACTATCATAACATAGCATAACACTACCATATACATACTTGATGTGAATATTGGAGACTGTCACATATACTGGTGTTATAGAACGCAGACAGTTACATATCATGTAATCCATGAAGAACATGTTGTTGGATGTAAAATGACAATTGTCTATCTTCACTTCCAATCTTTGACCTAAAACAAGAACATTAATTTTATATCTGACTTTAATGATAATTCTTCATAAACCTTTCCATCATAAAGACAACATAGTTACTTTCACCAAAGTGGATTAACTTTTTTTGCATATCAGACTGGTGTTCCGTTAGATTTACACATATCGGAAATTACATCTGGCATTGGGTTGCCAGATGAAATATGTGCTATAATGGCATGCTTAGAATGACGTAACTTCACCATTATTAAAAAAGTTGTAATTTCATATGCTGTTGTAAGAAAATAGTTTCAGGTATAAGGATATATATTTCCATGGAAAATTGTTTTATTACGGTCAAAAATTTGAAATATGATGGAATATGGTAGAATATGCAAGGAAAAATATCTGACGTGTTTACGGTTCAAAACAGAATATCCATCCCTTTGGGATCCGCCCATGGGATGGATACATCTATCTGAACTGCAACATATGACAGATTTTATATGTCTTAAATTTTTGTTTCAAATCATAATCCTGACATAAGGCTACATATACATCGTTTTACGTAGCTGGTCTTTAAAGTGAAATGGTCTATCATGGGAGGTCTGTGATACCGTAGACAATTATGATTATAGTATTAAGAATCTTATGATTGTAAAAGAAACCATGAAATAATTGGTATATCAATGTTGTGTGTAAATGTGATCTGATATTTCTTATCAAATATAGCAGACAATAAATTGATCTGAAAATATAATTTTATTATGACAGGTATCAAAAATCATTTTCAGTCACTTGTCACAAGTAGCTTCTAAATCCAATGTGCCGGCAATACGGCAAGTTCTCTTAAAGTCTACTCATAATTATGAGTGGACAAGTGGAATTTTTGATCTCTGACACCATGTGATGTCACATTAAGCTTTGAAGAAAAACGTTTACATGAGGTATAATAAAATAAAGGGTCTATGGTCACAGGAAAATTCACAAAAGGGAATAATTCAGTGAAAATCAATATTAACAGGTCTTGGTCAGTAAAATTAAATCATGACACTTAAAATATGTACGAAAACTCAAGCAAATATCTTAGTTGCTAGGGAGACATTTAAAAATTGGTAATATTCTGTAAAATACTAGAGATATTACCTAATTATAATAGCCAACAAGATGTGTCATAGAAAGAAACATACCCAACAAAGATCATCCTTGATTACCGAATCTGTGTTAGATTCTGAATGTTGAACATTTGTGCCAAGTTATTTCAAAATTCATCAAAGTGTGATTAAGATATGGACACAAAAAAAGAAATATTCTAAATTTGACCTTGATCTCTTTTCTTTAAGATGCTTAGGTTAACGATGGTGTGCAAAAAAAAAAAAAAAAAAAAAAAAAAAATCAAAATACTTCAAGGAACAACAAAATTTTGATCCACACTCAAATAAAAACTAGAGGATGCTTTTGTAAAAAAGCGCATGTCTCCCCCACTGCTGAAGAATAACTGTGAATGGAAACAGGAATGGAAATGGAGATAAAAGAACAGAGTATATAAAACCAGACAACTGATATATCACTGATATATCAATAATAGTTAAATGTCCTCACTGATAAGAACTCTAGTTATCATCCGGAAATGAGAAAATGACCAATGGTCACTGTGACCTTAACCTTTGACCTACTGACCCCATAAACAAGAGGGATCATCTGCTCAATAAGACCAATCATCCTATGAAGTTTGAGGGTTGTAGGTCTAAAGGAACTCTAGTTATCATCCGGAAAGGAGAAATTAACCAACGGTCGCTGTTGTGACCTTGACCTTTGACCTACTGACCATTAAAACAATAGGGATCATTTGATTAATAAGACCAATCATCCTATGAAGTTTGAGGGTTGTAGGTCAAAAGGAACTCTAGTTATCATCCGGAAATGAGAAATTGACCAACGGTCACTGTGACCTTGACCTTTGACCTACTGACCCCAAAAACAATAGGATCATCTGCTCTATAAGACCAATCATCCTATGAAGTTTGAGGGCTGTAGGTCAAAAGGAACTCTAGTTATCATCCGGAAACGAGAATTGACCAACGGTCACTGTGACCTTGACCTTTGAACTACTGACCCCAAAAACAATAGGGATCATCTGCTCAATAAGACCAATCATCCTATGAAGTTTGAGGTCTGTAGGTCTAAAGGAACTCTAGTTATCATCCGGAAACGAGAAATTGACCAACGGTCAGTGTGACCTTGACCTTTGACCTACTGACCCCAAAAACAATAGGGATCATCAGCTCTATAAGACCAATCATCCTATGAAGTTTGAGGGCTGTAGGTCAAAAGGAACTCTAGTTATCATCCGGAAACGAGAAATTGACCAACGGTCAGTGTGACCTTGACCTTTGACCTACTGACCCCAAAAACAATAGGGATCATCAGCTGTATAAGACCATTCATCCTATGAAGTTTGAGAGCTGTAGGTCAAAAGGAACTCTAGTTATCGTCCGGAAACGAAGAATGGACGGACGTTCTCACAGGACAGTAATTATGTGGCTACTCTTTTGTTCTCTCTATTGTTCTTTTTAGCCACACAAAAGAAAATAGCCACATAAAAGCATTATGGAATGAATGACATCAAAGAGAAATAACAGTTACCTATTGTCCCTCTAGCCACATAATTACTGTCCTGTGAGTGCGGACGGACTGACGGACGGACGGACTGACGGACGGACAGGGCAAAAACAATATGTCTCCCCCCGAGGTGGGGGAGACATAAAAATTGACAATAAACAGATGTGCAAAATTTTCAGATACTAACTTCGAGTCTAGGCTACATTAAGCCAACCAACCCTAACACAAGGGTGAAAGGAAAGCCCTACTTTTCTCTGAATAGTCAAGCTGAAAATTTATGCAATTGATGCAATTAGAGGACTCCCTACCTCGAGGTAGCACAATTCTGTCCGATGTCACAATGACCTCATGCGTCAACCTCTCTGCCAGTATCTTTGGTATTATCTCTGAGGTTAGTTTCATTTTGTCTGCACCTATAAAAGATGAATACCTTTTTTAAACTAAATCTTGTTTTAAAAACACATCAACACAAAAAATAGCACATAAAGTTATTGTATTATTTTGTTTATATTGCAATAGCAAAGGATATTTAATTCTTTTCCATCTTCAGTGTTTATTAAGTTATTTGTTGTCCAATAGGATAATAGCAATTCAAATGAATTATTACACGTTTACTTCAGTAAATCAGTTGACTATTGATCAGTCCAAAAAATCAACTATTTATAAAAATAAAACATATATAGTATGAATTTCAAAATTAGTGTCTGCTTTGTATCTTTTAAATCTGCAAAAGAAAAGAAGATTGTGCGAACATACCCTTTGTATTACTGTTTATCCCTGCAACCCGTGCTATAGTTTTAGCCAGTACTTTTGGTTTCATCTGAGATTTCTTCAGTGACAGCAGTGGCCAGGTTTGTATGATAAGTTTTGTGAATATGCGACCTGAAATGTCCATAAAAAAGTTGTTAGCACGGTAACAAGAAATAAGAAACTGTAAGAAGTTTATCTCATGATAAGAGTAAATTTATAATTCATTTCACTGTGAAGACCTCGCTGCTTATTTTGCACCGATGAAGAAAAGTCACTTGCCATCCAAACAACAACAACAGGTATACATGTCAATATTTACTTGTAATTATATCAGATAAGTCTTGCATGTAAAACAATCTCATGTCAACATAATGCTGAATATGTCTAATCTAGAGTACATAATTACAATGTTCTAATAAATATATTTATTATATAATAAAAATGAAAAATTGAGAAATATTGATGAAATAAAATGCTTATTTTCATTTTCTGTATTTTCACTGTAAAATGAGTGAAAAATGTACTAGTTTTATGTATTTTAACTGATGTCTTGCCAGACCACTTTCTTCTAAATTCAGCCAATATACAAATCTTATTTAAATGTACATGTATATAAATAAACAGAAAATTCAAGTTTTTCTCTATAAAAATACAGGATTTATTTTCATCTTGTGGTATGAAAATAATCATATTTCACTTGTGGCGGTTAACTCGTGGCTACATGTACCACTACTCATGAAATATTTACTTTCATACCACTCGATGAAAATAAATCCTGTATTTAGAGAAAAAAATCTTGAATATCCTCTATAACTTACTGAGCATTATATCTGTAAAATCGAGACATTTTAGACGGCAGTGTTTGGTCCGGTTGGTTATCCCTTGAAACACGTAAAAGGATACCTCACATAAATCTTCTTCAAATGCTACTGTTTCCTCCTCTGTTAATATGTCTCTGAACCTAATATATAATTAATTATGAGATTTTTTGTATCAAATTTGTAGATCTGTATTCTATGTATATTGTAGTGTGTATAGGTGTACTCATGTGGAAATGTTTTAACTGAAACAATCTGTTTTTATTTGACAAAGCTTTTTTATTTGACAGAGTTTATTGAACTTGTTGAATAAAATGATATTTTGCTCACCAGAGGCTCCCATATTAAACCCTTTTAATTATAAATTCAGTTTTGAACCAACACTCATTCAATAACCCCTAGAACCAACCCTCTAGAAAATAAGGTGTTTTTTTTTTTCTAATGTTACTAGGCATAAAATGACTGTTTTTTGTGAAGATGAAATATATATCTCATATCTTATTCTATCATCTATGTAAGATAATATCTGAATTTTCACACCTGCTACATGCTTGTGTGAAGTATGAATATTGCAATTTTCTCACTTCTCAATAAAAAAATATATCAAACTCACTGAAAGACTGGCAGGACAAGTTTATTTCAGATATTTAGCATGGTTAAGGTTAAAATTCAACATTTCCGCTTACCTGAGAGTTTCAAAAGGCCAGTTAGCAATAATTGTAGAAATTGACCAGAACTGGTCATTGGTGATAGCAATCTTCAGAAGCCTGGGAACCAGATGTACAGGTAACATACACAGACCGTTATCCTCCAACAGATACGGGAACCAGTTCAATGTTATAGAAGAAAGCTCTGTCAAAGACTTGACTTGGAATGGTGATGGCGGTGGCTCCTCTATCTTGTTGAGGCGTAAGGTGTCATACCTTACCCTAGCCAGGGCTCTGAACATCTTCTTACCTGGAAGCATATAATAACAATTTGTCAATTATACTTTCAATGAAATTCATATTTGATTATTTGTCCACATTATGTATCACATTAACAAGAATGTTTTACAAAATACAGAGATGTAGATAACAGAGATAAGCAGCTGCTATATACTTCATTGAAATATCACTCTGACACGCCTTTCAAAAAGTGAAAAATTAGGCATTTTGAAGAAATTAAAAACTTAATGGATGCAGATTTGATCCTTTTATAGTATCCAACATTTAGAAGTTAAATTTTTTATCTTTTGCTGCATGTTAAAAATAATTGGTAACTTTCTATGCCTTTCACTTAAAAAAATATTTGCCTCTGCAAAATATAATATATATAAGTTTGTCTTTTTTAAACTGTTTGTGATAGGCAGGGGTTTTCTTTTTTATCAAAATACTTACAAGTTCAATTTAAGCATTACCTGTATATAAAAACATAGTATTAACTTAGTTATTTTGATGAACATTATACATATACTGGAAATGAAATCATAATATATTTCAAGAAATCATTATATAGGAAATTTCATCGTCATTGTTTAAAGTCACTGCACATCATCAAAAAGTTTGCATGACCTGCAAAACGCGTTCCTTCACAATCTTTCTGGATATTATTAATTAAGTCTGGTTTAGTTAATTTCTAATGATAATTAAACTCTGACAAATTAATTTTAATAATTATGACTTGTAAATAACTCAGAATTTATGTGTGTTACCAAATTTTTCAAAACTCTTTTGCAGTTTATATTATAATAATTTATTTTATGACACACTATTGCATGATTTATTCTATTTTTTCAAAGATCAGTTTCACACATATATAACACATATGCATGAAATCTGGCGTCTGAGTTGATGAACTATCTGAAAAATTGTAAAATTTCCAGTCAGCATATTTGTTTACTCAAACATTGGAAACAGAAGGTAGGTAACTGTAAGCGTAATAAAATCAATATTTATGTTGAAAAAATTGATGCAAACTCTTGTTGCAGTAAATAAATATTTTTTGTTCAAAGTTTAATACACCAATTGACAGTCTCTATATGAACTACGTAAATAACCGAGGTATCATATAAGTACCTAACCTCACACCTAACCTATTCTCAAACCTTTCATTCATGAGCTGTTATTTTTTTACTAGAAATTAGTATGATGTCCAGAACTTGTGTGCATGAAAGCTTAGTTTCTGACAGACATGTCTGCTACTGTCAAATGAAAACACTATGTGAAAACTTATGTGTGAATAAGGCTTTAAAAGGCTTGTATATCAGGTAATATGTTAAAAGCAGGTAGCTGCATCCTTCAGGGTACTTCATAGTCATGTGATATCATAGTCATATAACAATCACTTCTATGGCTAAACTAAACAGTAACATTTTTGAGATACTTAAGGGGTTGAGATTAGGTACTTTATTTTAAGAGGCCATGTCAGTTTTAAAAAAGAGGGTTATGCTTTTTCAAGATATAAATAGAACTTTTTTTAATTATTGAATTTCAGCCAAATTTTACAGAAATCTTACATAAAGATTAAAATGTACATATGTAAAGAATTCTTATAAAGATTTACTTTTATTTATTCTTAAAGACCTCTTGAATGCTTAGAGATTTAAGAACTGGTTTGTCCTTGATATATTGAGTGAAAAATAACAAGTTTTTTCCCCTACCTTCGAGTAAAATCCATGTGTCACAAATGCTCAAACAATTCAAATTTAGCCATTTTTAAGACTGCTAGTTTGGGGTGAGTTAATGTTCGATTTTAAAATTTATTACACCAATGAAAAGCTTGTGATCTTCGTCTCGGTATATATTTGAACACATTGTTTGACACTAAAGGTATTTAAATTTACGGTTAAACCTACCCTGTCAGCCCATTTAACATAGGTTTATACAGTGAGGTACACAACCGGTTATCTTTCATTGCAATTCTACTGATAAAAATAGCCTATTGTCTGCTAGTTCAGAAACTGTCAATCTGTGTATTGGTTAAATGGGTCTATGTTAAATTTTAGCCTATCGTCTGCTAGTTCGGAAACTGTCAATCTGTGTATTGGTTAAATGGGTCTATGTTAAATTTTTAAAGTAGTGTAGACGAATATTGTCAAAGGAAAAAATAAAATATTTCTTTCTTTTAGTTTTTACCAGACACTGATCAAGCATCATCACATAATGGTCTAAAAATATTATTACATTAACTTTAGCCAAAAGCAGTTGAAAATGAGACAGATATTGGACCTGGTCCTTGAAAAAAGAAACCCTTGTTTTGACATTGCCACTATTTTTTTTTGGGGTTTAAAGCGAGAGGAGAAATTTTTAACAAATATTTTAATGTTTGCTTAGTAGACAGATAGTGGTCCAATTTATGACAGTCACAATGTTACGCAAACATATTTTTGTATCGGTCTCAGGGCTGCAGATAACATGCGTATTTGCGTTATTACCCAATTAAAATGTCTAAAAACCCAATAGAAATAATAACTAAGGGTAAGAAAAAGTAAATGAATTCTTATTTATACAAACTACATTTGAACTGGTGCGTAATGACGAAAATTATTACATAACGCGTACATCAGGCAGATCATACTGTTTCAGACTGTTTTAACCTTTAAATTATATAAGGCAACTTGGAAATCTCCTAGGCCAATAAACCATAAAGCAAAGTAGTAAGTAGCTTTTTTATAACCGTACAAAACCTACAAATGTCTACAATGAAGGTCAAAAATTTTGGGTAAAATGCATGAACTTGTACTTTATAACCCAAATTGGTTAGAGGGGGTAGGGTAAAAAATACAGAAATAACTGAAAGAAAATAGAAAAAACCCAATAGATCACAAAATAAGGGGTAATTACCCAATATACACAAAATGTTATCTGTAGCCCTGGGTCTTCTGTATCTTCTCCATTGAATTGCTGAATGTTTGTTTAAGGAATAAAATTTAGCTCGCGAAAATATGTGACAAACAAGAAAAAATAAAATTGCGTACGTATTTTCACATTAAGACTTTTTCAAACAACCGCAGTTAAGTGCAATATATGCAAAAATAGACAATTCTTAAATATCTGATCTTTAAATTTACCTTTTTATGTCTGCAAATGTGAAATTTACTATCTTTATTTTTTTCCATCAAAATAAATTTCAAATCGAGATTTGGACGAAATTATTTTTGCTTTAATTTTTCTTGTAAGTGAAACTGGAAACAGACAGAGGTATTTATTAAACAAATTTGATTTCAAATGTGATATATATTCTTCATATTTTATAATGCACTGCAATTATCATTAATTTTTAAAAAAATTCGTTTAAAGAATTTTGTCACGCTCTGACTGCTATCGCGGGAAATGTTGACAGCGACGAAAAACCAACTTTCGTTTTTAAATTAACTGATTTTTTAACGTCATAGTGCCAAAATAATTTTAAAAAATGGCAGCCAACCAAATTCCAATTTAATGTTGCATAAAATTCTTAAGTTGGGCTACAAGTAAGGTATGTTTACTAAGTAAATTACTAAAAAAATATTACTGTAAAATTTTTATTTTATTTTTGGAATTGCCAAGTCATAACCAGTTAACCCCCATGGCCCATCTGAGTTCTGTGCCATTTGGTTTAATTGCATATAATTACAAATAGTAATACTAACGTTTAATATTATATTGATATTGTTATTATACCGTAGGGAAAATCATTATTAACATTTTCCTTTATCAGATAAGATTAAAACAAATGTTCATTGTTGATTTTCTGAAAATCTATATAGTACATGTACATGTCACATATATTGATTGTCATTTATCAACATTATCTTTTTGAAAAGGAGACTAATAATGTGATTGGAAAAAGTGTTTTAAGTTGGTGGAAAACTGAAGACAGAGAACTATTTTGTACATAAAATTTAAGTTAGCTCTTTTTTAAAATGACTTAAAAATATGGATAATCTATAACCGTTTTAGGACGATCATCAACTGGAACCTGCAGATCTAAAATGTCTACAGAGAGAAGAAAATGCTTAGTTACTCTTGGACTCTCAGAAGGTGCCACAGAAGGTATATCCACTAACATTTGCTCTTAGTCTTACTGCTAGTCATAATCATAATTGATTGTTAAGCAGTATGATGTAGATGTACACCAATAAACACTTTCAGAACTAGCAGACGACAGGCTATTCTTATCAGTAGTATTTCGAGTAAAGATAGCGGGTTGCGTATCTCACTGTATAAATCGTATGTAAAATGGTCTAACATATGGTAGGTTTAACAGTTAATTTCAATACTTTAAAGTCCAAAGATGTGTTGTATTTTATACTGTGATGAAGCTAAGATCCATAGCTTTCTATTGGTGTAATACATTTTAAAATCGGACATTAAATCACAACAAACTAGCGGTTTAAAAACAGCTTATTTTGTATTGTTTTAGCATAAGCGATATCGATTTTACTCGAAGATAAGGGAAGCAACTTTTATTTTTTTCACTCGCTACACCTCGGTTATTTACATAGATCATATTGAAAGTGTTTATGGGTGTATTGATATGAAATTAGACAGTCTATGAACAGGGAAGACAGATAAAATAAAAACTTTTGTTTATTTTACATTTTAATTAATGTGTCATTCAGTATTTCATGTACAGCTTCTGTTTTAACCTGGAACTCCTAATTTTTTTAAACACCTATTTTTCTTAAGCTGAAAAATTGTGATTGTTCTATAATCGGAATGCCCTGCCGATTATCCAGGCTTTGATGATTTTTTCTAGGGCAAGTGACTTTACAAAGTAACTCGCCCTTCATAAAATGTACTTGCCAGGTTCATTTTGACGGACAAAATTTGTTAAAATCAAAAACACAAGTCTTAAATTTTTCTATTTACCATTCTATATCTGTATAATCGGCTTTATGTAATTAAATTTTATTTACATGTATAATACTTTTAATTCTTTTAATGTAATCTTTGACACAGCCTGAATACTTATGTCATTCAAATTCTAACGCACTCTGCTAAAATATCGACCTAATGGCTTAGATTATAATTATTGATTATCATTGTTATTATTTGGTTAATTAAGACAACTTAAAGACAGTATGTCTATGCAACAGTCATTAAACTCTCTTGACCAATGATTAATAAATTGTTACTGCCGATTAATAAATTGTTACGGCTCCACAATTATCCCAAACCATGAATTCAGTCATCGATCATGCCCTTTTTGTCTTTATGGTTGATTTATAGCACAGTACAAGTCCATCCAACATAATTACAATTTACATATATATAGCATATGTCAAAATACAAATGTATATATGTATATACAAGTACAAATCAATAAATTCATATGCATATTAACTTTTAAAAAGTTGCTAAAACGTCATAATCTTGGGAGAAAATTTGCTGTTTTTTTGCTCTCCGCGCATAACGCAATCTTGAATTTATCGTTGGATATACAAAGTCACAGTGCAAAGTCTCATGAATTGCAAAACAAACAAATACTTCGTGCAAACCCATAGCTTCTCTACAAAATAATGCATGGAAAAGTAGTTTATAAACTGCAGTTCAGAGTAAAAATCAGTATTTTGACGCATCATCGTATCTCGCCGCCATAGATTTTTTTACAATAATACTCTATGATTTTATTTCTTTAGATGATATTAAAAAGGCATACAGGAAGATGGCTTTACTTTACCATCCTGACAAGGTGAGTAAATATTCTTATTTTTACGTTATTTCAAGTGTAAGATTCACAGACCTTTTCCTTATGTAAAGGAGTGGCCATGATCATTTATTTTGGAATTTACATATCGGGGATCAGAAATTTTTTTAGAGCCGCTTGTCCTGCAGGACGAGTAGCTTCAAATTTCTGCTCGTCCTGTATGATTATAAATGCTACTCGTCCTGCATTTTGGGCACATTTTTCAAAATGAATCTTCCTGAAGAAATAAAACCTTGCTGATGCAATCGACTGCTAGAAATTTCCTAATCAGTGTGTTTATACAAATTTAATGAACCAAAACTGGGAACAAAGCTTGTGGTTTAGGTTATGTATAAAATGTGCACTTTATAGAGCATTGTTTGGCATGTTCCAGTTACATCTGTATCCAATTTACAATGCATAAAGTGTGCAATTTATACATAACCTAAAACACAAGCTTTGTTTCTGGTTTTCCATTGTTTAAATTAAACAAACTTATAATGAGAATTCTACCTTCCTATTACATTTGCAAATTTTCGCTCATCCTGCCAGAGAAGTATTGTATGATTTTGTACTTGTCTTGCATCGATCTCTACTCACACATACAAGCAGACGAGTGGAATTTTCGATCCCTGTATATGTTCAATGTAGAATTTGTGATGATCAGTTATATTGTTCATAAGGTCTGTTGAGAAGTGTAAGAAACTAAAGATAACTAACCAAACCAAAAAAAAGGTGTGACTGTGTTTAGAAGAGTAAAATAAATCACGTCCCTGGGATCAAAAATTGCCCCCGCTCTAGTGGTCACTTTGTTTACATAGGCTTAAAGTTTTATATATCTTTCCCCTAGAGTCATAGTTTGCTGTATCCCGGGAGTCACAATTTATATAGACTTGAACAGTAAAATTATTTTCTCAGAAGCTACAATGCCTAGAGCTTAGATATTTTTGGCATGAAATCTAACCTCTGTGTTTAAAACAAGGGCTCAACATTTTATAACCTATGGTTTAATTAATCTAATTGATATGTTTGTATAGAATGGCAGTGAAGATGCTAAAGGAAAGTTTCAAGAGATTGGATATGCCTACAAATACCTTACAGAAGGTCCTAGTGCGTTTGAAACCACAAATCCACATGACGTCAGGGTATGTAATAATTAACTTCTGTTTCGTTTTAACTTACTGTCAACCATTTTGAATTGTTGGAAATTAAGAAATGTTTTTTAGATTGATTCTAACACTTGCTGCCGGTACAGACCGAAATATCTAGCTCGAGGGTAACTGTTTACGGCGGTAACGAGGCTCTGCCGAGTTTCCACTTAAACAGTTACCTGAGAGCTAGATATTCCCATCTGTACCTACAGCCGTAGTTTGATTCTTTTTCATGCATATTACATATCAATTATTTTCAGAACAGAAATTACGAAAACTGATATTCTCATTACGCACTTTTTCTTATAGTAGCGTATGAACTTACAACTTCATTCGTAACGGTTAAGTGACGTCATCCTAAAAACGCAATTCATTCATAAAAGGCGTGCGACAATGAGGTCATTTAAAGCATGCGACTTGTCTTACATGGGGAGTGTAAGACAGGGTTTTCTAGCACTGGTGTAAACGGTAGATAATCCTGTCAGACATGCAAGAATTCTTTTCCCATTATGTTAATACTCAAGAGTGGGTGAGCCCAGCCCTATACTACCTGTAACATGGAATAAACTCCGCAGATATTTAAAATAGAGGAAAATATGATTATACAAAACTATAAAAATAATTGTTTTAGTTTACAAACATCACTTGTCTTCCTTTCTTATAAACATCATCTGCTTGGTTTGTTCCTTTCGTCATCAAAGTCATGCAAAAACTTTAATGTAGGCCATTTTTCAAACTTTTTTAAAATTATCAACATGAAACTTGGAATAGTTTGTTAGCTTGATAAGAAAATAACAAGAAAAGGGTCATTATTTGGAAAGCTATATTTTTGGAGTTATTGCAATCAGTATTTTTTAAAAAAACATTTTTATATACCCAAAAGGGCATATTATGTTATACCCCCTGGCGTCCGTCTGTCTGTCAAACATTTGATTATTATGAGCTTCATTCCGTAGTTAAATAAAGAACAAAAACTCATAAAATTCAAATTAAGAGCTATTTTTTTGTTTTTATGAGCTTATTTTGCTTATGGACGTTGGTCCAGGTGGTGTTTATGAGCTGATTGCCTCATAAGTTTACATCAAAAGTTGGTCCGTACGTCCGTCCGTTAGCAGTTTGGTTTCCGGAGCATAACTTAAGTTCCATTTGGCCCACAATGTTCAAACTTCATAGGATGATTGTCCATATTGGGTAGAAGACCCCTATTGATTTTGGGGTCAAAGGTCAAGGTCACTATTACCTTAAAACTGAAAACAGTTTCCGGAGCATAACTTAAGTTCCATTCGACCCACAATGTTCAAACTTCATAGGATGATTGTCCAAATTGTATCGAAGACCCCTATTGATTTTGGGGTCACAAGGTCAAAGGTCAAGGTCACTATTACCTTAAAACTGAAAACAGTTTCCGGAGCATAACTTAAGTTCCATTCGACCCACAATGTTCAAACTTCATAGGATGATTGTCCATATTGGATCGAAGACCCCTATTGATTTTGGGGGTCACAAGGTCAAAGGTCAAGGTCACTATTACCGTGATACTGAAAACAGTTTCCGGAGCATAACTTAAGTTCCAATTGGCCCACAATGTTCAAACTTCATATGATGATTGTCCATATTGGGTAGAAGACCCCTATTGATTTTGGGGTCACAAGGTCAATGGTCAAGGTCACTATTGCCTTGATACTGAAAACAGTTTCCGGAGCATAACTTAAGTTCCATTTGGCCCACAATGTTCAAACTTCATAGGATGATTGTCCATATTGGGTAGAAGACCCCTATTGATTTTGGGGTCACAAGGTCAATGGTCAAAGTCACTTTTACTTTAATACTGAAAACAGTTTCTAGAGCATAATTAAAGTTCCAATTGGCCCACAATTTTCAAACTTCTTAGGATGATTGTCCATATAAGATAGAAGACCACTATTGATTTTGGGGTCACAAGGTCAAAGGTTAAGATCATTATTAATAACTTAAGTATTAATCAACCTACAGCTGTAAAATTTTATAGGATGAACAGCTAATTCCCATGTCTTACAAATTGCTTCATCCTTAATACAAAAAAACACTTTCGGGCATATAATGCTCCGCCTAGCGGTGCTCTTGTTATATATAAGTGTTGTACACTAATATGATCAATATTATTATGAATATAAATTTCTTATAAAGCAATGAAAATGAGATTGTCATTATATGATTTTTAATTATTTTGACCTTCAAGGTCATACTATACATGAGTCAAGGTCAATTTGAGTTTGATATACATGAAGTTAATCCATTACATTTCATTATTTTTCTTTGTGAAAACAAGGACTAAAAAAGTTACTGCATATAAAGTCCTAAATTATTGTGCTACTATGGCAGTTAATCTGTGTACATTGTTTCTGTTTATGTTGATTTCAGGAGGAACTTTTACGGCGCATGTTTGAAGGTAGGACATTTTAATGTGTGTTGTTTAATTTTTAGCTCGACTTTTCTATGAAAAGGGGAGCTATCCTACTCGCCCCGGCGTCGGCGTCGGCGTTAGCGTCGGCGTTGGCGTCACACCTTGGTTAAGTTTTTCGTACCACCCCACTTTATTTCAGAAGTATTACAAGTATGGCTTTGAAACTTACCATACTTGTTCACCATCATAACCTCCATCTACAGACAAGAGTACATAACTCTGTCAAGGTTTTTGACAGAATTATGGCCCTTTTTTGACTTAGAAAGTGTATTGAGCTTGGTTAAGTTTTTTGTACCACCTCACTTTATTTCAAAACCATTGGAGGTATTGCTTTGAAACTGACCATACTTGTTTACCATCACGACCTTCATCAACAGACAAGAGGACATAACTCTGTCAAGGTTTTTGACAGAATTATGCCCCTTTTTGACTTAGAAAATACATTGAATATGGGTAAAATCCACTTATTGCCTTAACCCTTTGAGATATTGCTTTTGAAACTTTTAATGCTATTTCACATCATTACCCCCATCTGTACGCAAGAGAAGGTAACTCTGTCAAGGATTTGTTTTAAAAATTAAGGCCTTTTATCGACTTAGAATCTTGGTTAAGTTTTTAGTACCAGTCCACTTTTTGACTGAACTGTTTGAGATATTAATTTGAAAGTTGGAATACTTGTTTACAATCATGATTCCCAAACATGTCCAGGAGAAGGTAATTCTGTCAAAGATTTTATTTGAATTATGGCCCTTAACTGTCAATGTTTTGTATTATAGGCAAGCACTAAAAAACTTAAAAAATCTAAAAAAATTCATTCCTATCCACTTGTTCACTTTACCATAAATTATGTCATATAAACATTGCTGTAATATTCAAGGGTATCAAACAACTAGTTCACTTTAAAAATACAGAAATTCTTGTATTGCCTTTTACTGCAAAAACTTTTTTTATTGGCAAGCAATAAAAAAGTCGAGCGCGCTGTCTTACGGACAGCTCTTGTTTATAATAGTCTTAACTCTTTTATTATAGAATAACAGCTTCGGAATGTAATTATGAACTTCAATGTCAAATAAAGTAAAATAGAAAATGTAAAATGCTCTATACCAACCTGATATAATAGTACCTTTCTGACTTAACAAAGTTTGAAAACAAGTAAACTTAAGAAAACTAAATTATAAGTATAAAAAATGTATAAATAATTTATTTTCATAGTCTATATTACACTTAACATGTGATAAGTGATATGTTTTTTGATTCTTTAATTTGAGACAGTTATTTTTTTAATTTTGCCCTGGTAACCACTTGTATTATAACGCATAGAGAGGCATCTGAAATTTTCCTTCAACAGTAATGCTGCCTAGTCACCATATAAAGGGGTTCATTTGAAACTCCTAAGACACATCAGTGCAAGGACCTCTTTGAAAATGCTTCCTTGTATGTGATTTTAAAATCTCTACCAGTAACTTGAAAGTAAATGAACACAATGTTTTAGTCCGCAGAGCCAAGAATCCGTTCCAAGAAGTAGTTGTCAGAGATTGTACATGTATTTACATTATAATTATATAGTAATCGAGTCTGGTCTAAAAATTCTAAAAAATTTTGGGTAATTGTTATCAGTAACTCAGCAGAGCCTCATTACCGCCATAAAAAGTTACCCTCGAGCTAGATAATTACGGTCTGCACCGGCTGCCAATGTAAGATTTTTATAATAAATCACTGAGTCCTAAAATTCAACATAAAAAAAGAAAAGAAAAAAGAGAACATTATGAATTGTTTGATTTTATTTCAGAGATGTTTTTTGCCCAGTTTCACGGTCCGTTTGCATTTTTCTGTGAAGACAGTGACGAGGATGATTACTACAGATACCATGATTCCAGTGACGATGATTATAATGCCTCATACGTAAGTTGTTTGAATGTTCTTGACTTTTCCAAGTGATTATTATTGTCACTGAATATACTGTATCAGCTGTTCTTGCATATCAGACTTGTGTTTCCATGAGTTTTACCCCTGCCGGAAATTACGTCAGTAACTGATGTCACATAATTGTATCAAATCTCAGTTAAATCACTCGCCTCATTGTAAAAGTAGTGATAACTGTTATCACTGACTTTGGCATAGCAACTTACAAGAAAATTAAAACTTTTTCACTTTCTACTTTCCAAGCACCCAGATGACCATGATCCTTCGAAGAACAGGGGGTATATTGTTTTGCTAATGTCGGTCTCTCTGTCTGACTGTCTATCCATCGGTAGACCACATGGTTTTGAAAAGTATTCATCACAAAGTTTTCATATTTCACATATTGATTGGTCATAACTAGTAGATGACCCCTATTGAATTTTGGGTCACTAGATCAAAGGTCAAGGTCACAGGGGCCTTGAATGGTAATATGATTTCCCCTTATTATCTTGGTTACTATTTATCAAACAGTCTTTATATTTCACATATTGATTGGTCATAACTAGTAGATGACCCCTATTGATTTTTGGGTCACCAGGTCAAAGGTCAAGGTCACAGGGTCTTTGAATGGTAGTATGATTTCAGCTCATTACCTTGAAAGATCATAATCACAAAGTCTTATAAAACTGGTTGCTAAGGAAATTAATTAAATGATCCCTAGCATTGAAAGTGACAGTATTTAGAAATAAATAAATAGCAGAGAAGGGTCGGAAGGTGATTATTGGCCTGAAAAGTGAATAAAAGTCTTAGGGCATTACTCATTTCTGGGCCGAAAATCACCTTCAGTCCCGTCTCTGATGTGTACATTGTATTAATCAACTTCTTTAATACACTTGAAAGATCTCATACCATCACCATTTTTCTGTACATGTAGTTTAAATTCCTGTCTTTTTACTGTACAGAGTCAATTCCCTTATTTGCATACAAGGCAAGTTTTGTTTTCTCGGATTAAAATTGTTGTAGGGTTAATTAAAAATTTTGACCCTTTACTCCATACAAACATGATTAATCTCCCTTCCTTTATTATACATTTCTCCACGTATACATTTTCTACTATCTATGAATATTTTTAGGGTACACATGATGCATATGGCCACACTAGAACATTCCAAAACACGTATGCATCACAAACACCTTTACACCAAAACTATCCTCAAGTAAGCAAGAAACAGATAAGGAAACGGGAGAAAAGGCAGAGACAAAAAGGTTTGGTTTTATTATTATAACCCCTTAAAGCGGGTTGTCAGCCTTTGTCAAAAGGGGTCAAATTTTACTATTTTTAGGAAAAATCTTTTATATAATGTCAGATGGAAAAGAATAAGGGTTTGGGAAAATGAAAATAGACGAGGGGTTTAAAAATACATAAAACAATAAGGAGATTTCTCTCTAATCACCTTTCCCCTAAAAAAAAAAAGGGGAAAATTGTTTTTTTTTTTTTTCAACTTCAGGGAATTTGAATTTTTGGGGAAAATTTGAAAAAAAACCTTTTTTGGGAAAAAACCGGGAATTTTTTTAAAGAAAAAAAAAGGGGCTTTTTAAAAAAAAAAAAGGGAAATGGTTAAAAAACTTTTCTTCAAAATTTTTTGGGTTTTTAAAAAATTTTTTTTATTAGATTCGGGCTTTTCTTTTTATTTTTTCTTTTTTCTCTTTAAAAGAGGTTCCTCCCTTTTGGATTTTTATTAAAAAGAATTATTTTTGAAAGCGTTTGGTAAATTTAAAAAAGCTTTTCTTGAATTTTTGGGTTTGTTTTGGGTAAAAAATTTTTTCTTTGGAGGCAAAAAAAGAAAAAATTTATTGGGGGTAAAGCAAGGGTTAAAAAAAATAAAGGTTTCAAAGAAAAAGTATAAAACCGGTTTTTTTTAATAATTTGGAGAAAAAGAAAAAACAAGGGAGGAAAGGGAAAAAAGGAAGCAAAATTTCTCACAATGATATAATTTAAAAATTTAAAATCCCCAGGCTATTTTTTGGTTGTTTAAGTAAATTTCATTTTTTTATACGAACACTTTTTAAAGCAAATTTTCCGGTTTAAAAAAAAATTTTTTTGGGAATTGTCCCCCCAAAATTTTTAAATTTTTAAAAAATTTATTTTAAAACCCCGAAAACACGGTTTTTTTTAAAGGAATTACCCTTATAAAAAATTTCTTTTTTTTTAAAAAAGTCCCAATTGTTAAAAAAAGAAAAGGAATTTTAAAAAGCTTGTAAAAAGGAAATCCAAAATTTTAAAATGGTTTTGGAAAAAATAGGTTTTCAAAACTTTTTGCATCGGCCGAAAAATTTGGGTGGAGGGGGGAAAAAATTAAAAAAAAAATTTAAATGCATCAAGGTGAAGACGGTTATTTTGGGGAAAATTGGGTTTTGGTCAAAAAATAAAAAGCAAATTTTGTTTTTTCCCGGGGGGGGGTCAAATTTCCGGCCCCTTTAATTTTTAAAAAAAAAGGGAAAAATTTAATTTTAATTTTTTGAAAGGAAACCCCTACCAATTTAAAATGTTTAAAAAGGAAAGTGGTTCTTTTTTTCGATTGATACTTATCCTTTTAAAAATAAAATTTTTAAAAATTTTTTTGGTTTTAAAAAACAAAAATTATTTAAAAGTTAAAATTTTAAAATAAAATTATTTTTTAAAAAAATTTAAATAATTTCTTTTTCTTATGAAAAATTTTTTAAGGGGGAAACCCAATTTTTGACGGAAAAAATTTATTTTTCCTTAATAAATTGCTTTTTAAAATTTTGTAAAAGGAGTTTGGAAAAAATTTTTTTTTTGTAAAACGGGGATTCCCCCTAATTAAAAAATTCCTTTGATTCAAAAAATTTTAATTTTTTTTATAGGGGCCAAAAAAGGAAAAAACCCCGGGAAAAAGGGAAAAAAAAAGGTTTTGTGTCCCAATGATTCTTAAAAAACGGTTTTTTTGGGGTAAAACAATATATCAAAATTTTTAAAAAAATTTGTTATTTTTTTAAATTTGGAGCTCCACTAAAGGGAAAAAAAACCCAAAAATAAAAAATTTAAAAATTCATGCTTGTTTGAAGTGACGGATTTTAATACGGAAAAAATCGAAAAAAGATAAAGAAAGTATACAAGTTTTAAAATGAAAATCAATTTTTTTCTTTGTTTAAACCGGGTTTTTTGAGTGAAAAGCTTTTGCAAAGCTTTCATTTTGGTGTCATTTTGCACAATTTAAAATGAGTATTCGGGGAAAAAAATTGAGGAATGTTTAAAATTTTTGGCCCCAAAATTTTTAAAAACTTCAAAACCTTTTTAAAATTTGGTACACAAGGGGGAAAAAAATTTTCCTTCCTTTCCTAAAAATTTTAAAGGGTTTTTTAAAATTTTTTTTAAACCCAAAAGCAAAGAGAAAAAGAAAACAGAACTGTTTGCAGAGTTTAATCACGAAAAAACCCAATTTGCAGGAAAAAAACTGATCGGGGAACTCTAGACCTAAATCCCCTTTTTTTTATGGTAAAGGTTGTCGGGATTTGTACCCCTGTTCTGGTAAGTTTCAGATTTTTTAAAAAACCTTTTTTGGTAAATTTGTTCAGATTTTAAACCCCTGTTCTACTTTTTGCCAGTAATAAGTTGTAAAACCCTATTCCCCTACCCTCTTAGTTGTCAGACGGGGATACCCCAGGGGTTCTTGCAAATGTCCGCAGTATACCATTCACCAGTTCTAATAAGTATTCTTAAAAGCAGATTTAAGTGTTTAATTCCTTAGTTCTGTTTAAGTTATCAGTTTTTAATTTCAATTTTGTTTTTTTTCCCAATTTTTGGCCCTTTTAAAGGAAAATCATGCCCTTATTTGGGTATCAAGGTGGGGTTTTGGCGGGGAAAAATTTTTTTTATCAAACATAGTATTATTGCCCCTCTAAAGGGGGGAATTGAAAATTTTTTTAAGGGAACTTTTTATTTTCCCTTTTTCCATTTTTAACTTATAAAAAGGTTTTAGATTTCAGTCTTTTATTGTCATATGTTTTTGAATCCCAGAGAAAAAAGGAAAGGGGTTGCTACACAGAAATTTTCCCTTTTTTTTTTCAAAACGTACTAGTTTTTTTCAGAAAATACGCTTCAAAATTAAACCCAAAATATTACTCAAACCCAATTTTATTTTTAAGGGGAAAAAAAATTAACCAGAAGATAAATATTGTAAAATGTTTTCAGGATCAAAGCCGCAAAAGTCAAATAAGAAGCAGAAAAAGAAGATAGAGTCAGAACAGAGAAAGAGAGAGAAAGAGATGGAAGAAATTGCTGCTGAACTTAAGAAGAAGCATGAAAGGGAAATGGAAAAGCAAAAAGAGAAAGAAAGACTCGCTGCACAGAAAAGAGAAGAAGGAAAAGAAAATGAGATAAATTTTAGTCGTAAGAAAAAGATATTTTGTATTGTATATGATATTGGAAGTTTAAATTATCTCATGCTCTGAATTTCATCTTCAAATGGTGAATTAGTTCAGGAGTAATGACTTCATAAAAATAATAAAAATCTTGTAGCCAACAGTAAGTAAATGTTTTGTATGATAGAAGAATGATGTATTGCTTTCAAATCAAGATCACTTGCATATATTCATTCAAACTTAGTGGTTTGAAAAAGAAAGATATTACAGATTTTTTGTTTAAAGTAGATGATCATTTCATATTTGTCATTTCATGGAATGTTACGATGTTATTTCACATAAAGTTACATTGTTATTTCAGGTAAAGTTACATTGTTATTTCATAGAATAATCAATATTACATTGTGGTTTCAACTGTTTCAGATTTTTTTGATACTGGAAAGAAGACAAGAAAGGCACGACAACGAGGTATATATATTCATTATTTTTAATTAAACTGTTAAAGGATATGTAATTAGTCTTTATTTATTTTTTAATACTGTCATTCTTTTGCAGAGTGCTCTTTTCTTTCTACCCTTGAATGGTTTGCCGACATAACTGGAATGGTTTGCCAACATAATTGTGAGACTCGAATTTTCAAACAATTCTCTAAAAATAAAATTTTTGCACAATGATTTATGTAGTACCATGAATTGTTGTGAATTTTCTTAATGGGTTCAGTATTGTTCTATAGTCAGTGTATTTTTCCACCAATAGAAAAGAAAAGACAAGAGTCTGGTATAGGGGCTACACAGAGGGACAACTCGGGTAGTTCTGTACAGTCAGAAAAACCAGACAAACCATTACATCGAGTGAATACAAACACAAACAGGTAAATCATTATTTGTTTTAAAGATCCTGTAACTCAATTCTTTTTAGCTCACCTGTCTCTAAGGCCCCCATGGTTACACGTTTAAACGGATTTGTCTCGATTTTCAGTCGTAAACGTTTATGATAATTTTTACTGTTTAATCGAAATGACCATATCGTCTTACAAAACATCTTAATCATTGCCTGTTCAAGTTGATAAGAAATGAATGCATATATCTTAATGATTACTTATAATGTGTATAAACATTTGCAGTACATATTTTACATATTCTTGGATGTTTGTAAATTGTTTTAGAAGTATAATTGTATACATATATAAAATTCCACTTAAGTGTTGTTACAACCTATGTTACCACATACAGGATCTTTAATGGTGATGATTTCATATGGAAGTGTACAGTCAAGTGATGAAAAAATAGCTCGCAATACGTCTGACATAATCATTAAAAAAATTGAAATTTTTAAGCAGAAATTTATTGACAAAATTGCATTCACTAATTTAAAATATGGTAAAATATGTTAAGTGTCTGATTGATATTTAATTGCTAAAGCATGCTTTGAATCCTTACTATTTTAATTGTTGATATTGCGTATAATTTACCTTGAAGGCATCCATAGCCAAGTGGTTAAGGTTGTTGACTTCAAACCACTTGCCCCTTGTTGGTCTGGGTTCGAATCCCAACAGGGACTTTAGATTTTTTCATGTGAGGAAGCTAACTAGCTAGCTTATGGAATGTTGGTGGTGTGCCTGAAATAATTCATGGAATGGGCACCTGAGGTCTTCCTCCACTAGTAAACCTGGAAAGTCGCCATATGACTATACTGCGTTGGTGCAATGTAAAACCGAACACACAAAAATTATTTTTCTGATAACTTGATACATGTTCCGTTTGTTTTATTTTTGTTATGCAGTACTTCCAGTAAGAAAGCTAAAGAGAAGACTGGAGTCAGCATAAATAAAACACAGGAGCGAAACAGAATGCCTACAAAATCAGCAAAGCCAGGAAACAGATTTGTTATCTTGGATGAAATAGATGAGTATGGATCACTACAGATCTTTTATATCACACCTTCTTACAAATAATGCTGCAGTTAGTTTATCCAATTGAAGATGCATTAAGAGTTTATTGAATTAAAAATGCAGTTAAAGTTTATCTTATTGATAATGCAGTAAAAGTTTATCCAATTAATGATACGGTAGGAGTTTATCCAATAGTGACACAATAAAAATTAAAGAGTTTATCCAATTAACTAGGCAGGAATAGTTTATCCAATTAATAATGCGGTAAAAGTTTAAGTAAGTGTTTATCCAATAATGATTAAATGTCACATCCAATAATGATTAAATATCACTATGACATTCATCAAAAGGAAATTTACATTTAATGAAATAATTTACTTTCAGCATTAATGTGTTATGAATTTGGCAAAAAGCAGACCTGTTTGTCTATTACATATACATATAAACATAATGTGTAAATTTGGATATGAGCATATAGCTAGTTTAAAACTCCTTATCTCGTAGACAAACTTTTTTAGTTAGGTTTTTTTTTTATACCCCCAAAAACAAAGTTTGGGGGTGGGGGTGGGGGGGGGTATATAGGAGTCACCCGGTGGTCGGTCGGATGGTTGGTCGGTCGGTCCAGACGTTTGTTGCATTTTCCTTCTACGGAGCATAACTTGAAGACTAATGGTTGGAATTCAATATAACTACATACAATGGTCAAGCACATTGAGAGGAAGTGCAGTGCACAAGAACCATAACTCTATCTTGACTAATTACAGAGTTATTGCGCTTTGTTACTTTTCCTTGTCCGGGGCATAACTTGAAAACTGCTGGTTGGAATTCAGAACAACATCATACAATTGTCAAACACAATAAGGCGAAGTGCAGTGCACAAGAACCATAACTCTATCTAAAGTAATTACAGAGTTATTGGCCTTAGTTACTTTTCCATTGCTTTCTTTTGTCCGGACCATAACTTGAAGACTAATGGTTGGAATTCAATATAACTACATACAATGGTCAAGCACATTGAGAGGAAGTGCAGTGCACAAGAACCATAACTCCATCTTGACTAATTACAGAGTTATTGCCCTTTGTTACTTTTCCTTGTCCAGAGCATAACTTGAAAACTACTGTTTGGAATTCAATACAACTTCATACAGTTGTCAAGGACATTAAAAGGAAGTGCAGTGCACAAGAGCCATAACTCCATTTTGACTAAATACAGAGTTACTGCCCTTTGAGACTTTTCTTTGTCCGGAGCATATCTTAAAACATACTGGTTGGAATTCAAAACAACTTCATACAATGGTCAAGCACAATAAGAGGAAGTGCAGTGCACAAGAACTATAACTCCATCTTCAGTATTTATAGAGTTATTGCCCTTTGTTCCTTTTCTTTGTCGTTCTGGACTAATTACAGAGTAATTCAATAAAACTTCATCAATGGCCAACCACATTTAAAGGAAATGCAACATACAAGAACCACAACTATCTTTAATTGCCCACAACCATAACTCTATATTTCAATTCTTTTACAAGGTATTCTGTTACTAGTAACATCCTCATTTCCGAAGCAGTCTTGTGGGGGTATTAATCACATTTAGTGATAGTTCTAGTTTCCACTGATGTTTATTAATTTCAAAATGTACAGCTTTAAATGTTATACTAAACAAACTAATTATTTATTATACTTGATGTTTATTTTATTTTTACAGTATAATACGGCCATTGTCCAGTACCTCTATTTCTTCTAATGATTCAGGGAATAATTCTCAAAAAAATGAAGATGGTAGATATAGTGGTAGATCTCAAACCAATGGAACATTTAAGAGTTTTTCATTCCGAAACACCAATATGAATCAGAATAATTCCAATTCTAATCTCTGCACTGATTTTTCAAACACTGAAACCATTCGTGAAAGAGATATGAAGGGCAATGAAGGATTTGCTAGACCAGGAAATAGAATAAATCAAAATGGTCAAAACGTGCAGGATAACTTCATGGGAAGAAATGTACGGCAACCATTTAGTAGGAGCAGTTCATATGATCCGAGTGGATTTAATGCGTTTGAGGGAGAGAAAGAGAGGCAGTTTGTACAGGACTGGAGTGTAGGCGTTGATGACGATGAAGATGACACCGGTGATAATTGGTCAAATTACGGCCAGTCGCAGTTCACAAATGATCAAACTGGAGCACCATATGGTTATGGTACAAACCCTGTACCTGGCAAGTTTGGGAACGGCTATAATGGTTGGAATGAAGCAAGAGGAGGTTCTCATCAGCCTCGAGGTCATCAGAAGAAAAAAGAATTTGTTCCAAGAACAAGGGGTAACCATGGTAGGCCTGATAGTGGATCATATTTTCATGGTCCACAAAATGGCGTTCCTCCGTACGGTCGAGGTTATGCTCCATTTACTAGAGGTGGCGAGGGAATGTTTCATCACCAACCACCTCATTTCAGGGGAGGTTATCATGGTATGCCTCCGTTTAGAGGTAGAAATGGTGGATATTCGGGGCCAAGGTATGGGCCACCTGTTGGTATGCCAGGTAATTATTACAGACATCCATTTGATAGCCCAATGCACAATGGTTTCTTTTATGGCAGGGAAGGAAATTTCAACAGTGACATGAATAGAAACACAAACTGGCGAGGAAATAATAGAAAACAATTTAATCCCACAAAGTCTTTCAATAGCAATTTTACACAAAAGCTTGACTCAACAAAGAAGGAACGTAATCAAAATGAATTGCCGTCAAATACTGTGAAATCTAATAACACTCCGTCTGCTTCTGGTTCAAGAGAGTCATCTCCACAATTCATGAGCTGGCAGAATATTAAAGATTCTGATAAGAATGGTCAATTAACTGAGAACATGTTATCAAATTTTGGAAACAATCGAGCAAGCTCAAGTGGTTCACTTGATTCTCTTGATGATATTGTGAACTATGAAGCTAATCGAGCATCAGACAATCAGAATGTGTTGAATGGAACGTCTGCTGCGTCAGCTAGCAGGTCATTTCCAGATGTTGGTGTTGATATGGGCATGAGTGAATTCTTGTCGAAAGATAGTCTCGGAGTTCCATCCGGAATGTTCACTGATAATATAAAGAATTATTACAGATAGAATATTGTTTACAATTCATGCCTGACATTAGTGTTTCATAATGAAAATGCATGATAATTATACAAATGTAATTAATTCCATTCCTTTGTCATTGATCAAATCTATTGTTGAGGTTTATTTTTGTGGTTTATTCTTTTGTATGCTTTATTTTATTTATTTTTTGGACATGAAAAACTTGGTAGCTGATGCTAAGCACAATTGAACGGATTGAATGTAGGAGTATTTAGATGAGTTCTCAAATAAAATAAAATTGTTAATGTCAAATTGGTGCCATATTTACCATAGAGCTGTCATTGATAGAAACAATCCTGATGTATTGTCGCTGTTTTTCTGTATATTGATAATACATTTTTGAAAAAATCAGTAAGTTTGACTAATTATTTCAATGTCTAGAAATTATGAAAATTAACCCAAAACATATGCAGAAACAGATGGCCATGTCTAACACTATGCAATCTTTACTTAATGGCAAGGGCAAGGCTAAATTAATTGTCTGTTTTGCCCAGGTCGTCCTATAGGATGTACGGACAAGTGGAAATTTTCAAGAATTTACTATATAAAATTTCATACCGACAAGTTAAGAAATGCTTCAGATAAAAATGGACTAGTAAGTCAAAATTAGATTTTGCCGGACCTGAATGGACATATTTCAAAGCAGTGATAATAAAAAATGGTCAGGAAAAAGTTATACATTGGGCATTTATAAACAAGATAAATCATAAATATATGAACAGATTATGTACTTTACTAAAATCATTTAAACAGGTATGAAAATGAAATACAGACAAATTATTATGGGTATATAGGTGTATTGTCAATATTTGTCATCGGATATCGATGTATCTTTCATATGCTAAGCATTGAACCAATGACAGCTCTAGTTTACTGTATGTTTTCATTTGATAAGTATATGTTTTATGTGATAAAAGTGACCATAATCAGAATTTGGTGCAAATGTACAACAACATTTTAACTGCTTTTACATCCTTATAGGTGTATGTTAAATGTTTTGTTTTTTTTTTGTTTTGTTTTTTTTCTTTCAAAAACTTGTTTGCTTTATTTCAACTTTTTATTTTATCAAATGTTTTCATTTTGTAAATGATGTGATAAAAGGGACCATAATCAGATTTGGTGCAACGGTGCAACTGTACAACAGCGTTTTTGCTCCCTATACATCCTTATAAAAATATATGTTAAATATTATTTTTTAAAAAACTTATTTCCTTTATTTCAACTCTGCACAAGGAACAGTCCTCACATTTTGATGTATTAATTGAATATATAAATACCATTTTTATAAATAAATGATAAAGACTAGTTTTTTTTATTGATTTTTGATAATTATGTAGTACTTTGTATTTTTATAAAAAAAAAAGTTGCCATCAATTGTTGCCATAAAGTAATAGCATTTTCCACATGAATTACTATTGATAATTGCAGCAGATTATGTTAATTTATGGCTTCAAGTGCGAGTGGTTTAAGTCTCAAATTAGTAACCCTTCACTGCTGTAGGTTCAAAGTGCGGCCACCATAGACTGCATAGAAATCTTTATAGGAAGCTATCCACTGAGCTTGTGAAAGGTCTGTAGTTCTACTCAAGTGCCAGCTTGTGCCTTAAATGATACTTGAAAGAGACAATTGTGATTTTCCTACACCAAATATAAAGCTAGGAAGCCACAAATTACTTTGTTAGAAATAAGTGTATGAATATTTGGGAATGTATGAAACTCAAGAATGTTCAATATTTTTATTTTACGCAGGAAAACTTACAATTTTTTGTGGGTGTTTCAACTTTTGAAATTTTATAAAACATATTGATTACCATCGTGACTTTGAAATTAAGTATTTTTATTATGTGTTATAGCGAAATACATTTCCAAGGGGCAGATAATCCTGAAAGCTTATATATGCTTAATTATTTCCCTTTTTGGACTGAGTATTTGCCTTTTTCGCAAAAAACTGTTGAAGGTATTCTCTTCAAACTTTAAAATACTTGTTGATTATCAAAATAAGGTAAGTCTGCTAAGCATGTTTGAAGAATGATGCCGCTTTTCATGTGTTGCCTTGTTTTTTTCAACTATCCAACATGGAGAAAAATTGAGCGTGCTGACTGCTGGCAGGTCTTGTTTAATGTGTTTAGCATATAGCATATAAATGATGAAAAATGATGCAAATATGTAGGAAGTAAATAGCAATTAAATGAAACATAATGTGACAGTTTAGTTATGTTTGTAAATAATTATACTTGCATAGATCCTATTCATAGGAACACTTTAGGTAAATAATTAACTAATAATTACATACTTTACAGTGGACGGTGAAATTCTATTTTGATAATTTCACCGTGAAATTATAAAAATATAATCTTTAGAGTAGCTGGACTGTATCTGAATTTGGATGGAAAAAAAATTAAATCTTAAATGATGAAAAATGATGCAAATATGTAGGAAGTAAATAGCAATTAAATGAAACATAATGTGACAGTTTAGTTATGTTTGTAAATAATTATACTTGCATAGATCCTATTCATAGGAACACTTTAGGTAAATAATTAACTAATAATTACATACTTTACAGTGGACGGTGAAATTCTATTTTGATAATTTCACCGTGAAATTATAAAAATATAATCTTTAGAGTAGCTGGACTGTATCTGAATTTGGATGGAAAAAAAATTAAATCTTAAATGATGAAAAATGATGCAAATATGTAGGAAGTAAATAGCAATTAAATGAAACATAATGTGACAGTTTAGTTATGTTTGTAAATAATTATACTTGCATAGATCCTATTCATAGGAACACTTTAGGTAAATAATTAACTAATAATTACATACTTTACAGTGGACGGTGAAATTCTATTTTGATAATTTCACCGTGAAATTATAAAAATATAATCTTTAGAGTAGCTGGACTGTATCTGAATTTGGATGGAAAAAAAATTAAATCTTAAATGATGAAAAATGATGCAAATATGTAGGAAGTAAATAGCAATTTAATGAAACATAATGTGACAGTTTAGTTATGTTTGTAAATGATTATACTTGCATAGATCCTATTCATAGGAACACTTTAGGTAAATAGTAATTAACTAATAATTACATACTTTACAGTTGAGAGTGAAATTCTATTTTGATAATTTCACCATGAAATTATAAAAATATAATCTTTAGAGTAGCTGGACTGTATCTGAATTTGGATGGAAAAAAATTAAATCTTAAATAAGCCGAAATATTGTCAGAAATACACTCTGTCGTGAGTAAACTGTGCTGGATTACAAGAAGTATATAAATACCTGCACAGATCATTTTAGAAATGTAACAAAATTAATAAAATTTTACAGAATTTATGATTTTTGAAAAATGTGATGTCATGATTTGATGATGTCATATATGAGAGCACATAAGGTTACACGGAAATTATTCTGTAAAAATGACTTAAACCTGTTAAAAGGCATACAATAAATAGAAACTGTGTTTGTTTTGTATGAAAATGTGTTTGTTTTGTATGAAAAGGTGTTTGTTTTGTATTATACTGTTATGATCAAATTATATTTCACTTGTGAACACCAGATTTTATATTATCATGAGTGGCATGCCATTCATGTAAATATTACATCTAGTGTTCACTCAATGAAATATATTTTAATCTTACATGCAAAACAAACAAAAATAATGTCCTCTATTTGCATAATTTAGGTACACTTTTATCTGTGTTGACTTCAAGCTACATGTAGTCTTACATTGAAATACTAAATATTAAAAAAACTGTTCATAATTTAAAGCTTAGAAGCTTTGTTTAAACAAAATAAATCTAAAATTTGTTTGTATGTTTGTAATTTGTGTGTCTGTTTGGTGGAGCAAGAAAGAATTTAGGCTATTAAGACATTACATCTGTGATGTTTTGTTGTAGATTGCAATCATATTAAGGATCTCCCTCTGTCTTTCACCATATTTTGTCTGGTCTTTCTCATTTCATCATAGTTTGTCTGGCCTCGAGGTTATAAAACTTTTTTCTGAGTGTCTTTTTTTTCAAATCTCAGATTTTTCATTGGTCAATGTTCATTTTGTGGGGATTTTCTGACCAATCAAATAACTGAGATCTGAGTTTGAGCTTAGAGAATTTTTTTATAACCTCCAACGCTGGGCTTTCTTGCTTACTGTTAGAAAAGTAGTTATAGTATTATAATTTATACAAGATTGATTCTGTTCTACTGGATCAGTTTCAAATACACCATGTGGGAACACTTTCTGGGTGCAGAACTTTTTTAGCTCACCTGTCACAAAGTGACAGGGTGAGCTTTTGTGATCGCTTTTCGTCCGGCGTCCGTCCGTCATCCGTCCGTCAGTTGTCTGTCTGTCGTCCGTAAACTTTTGCTTCAAATGACATCTCCTCATAAACCACTAAGCCAATTTCATCCAAACTTCACAGGAATGTTCCTTTGGTGGTCACCTTTAAAAATTGTTCAAAGAATTTAATTCCATGCAGAACTCTGGTTGCAATGGCAACCGAAAGAAAAAACTTTAAATATCTTCTTTTAAAGAACCCAAAGAGCTAGAGCTTAGATATTTGGCATGAAACATCTTCTAATGAGTGTCTACCAAGTTTGTTCAAATAAAAGCCATTGGGTCAAAATTGGCCCCGCCCAAGGGGGTCATTGATTTTCCCTATATGCATATAGTAAAAACTTAAAAAATCTTCTTTTAAAGAACCCAAAGAGCTAGAGCTAAGATATTTAGCATGAAACATCTTCTAGTGAGTGTCTACCAAGTTTGTTCAAATAAAAGCCCTGGAGTCAAAATTGGCCCCGCCCCAGGGGTCATTGATTTTCCCTATATGCATATAGTAAAATTTTAAAAATCTTCTTTTAAAGAACCCAAAAAGCTAGAGCTAAGATATTTAGCATGAAACATGTTTTAATGGATGTCAACCAAGTTTGTTCAAATAAGAGCCCTGGGGTCAAAATTGGCCCTGCCCCGGGGGTCATTGATTTTCCTTATATGTGTATAGCAAAAACTTAAAAAATCTTCTTTGAAAAAACCCAAATAGCTAGAGTTTAGATACTAAGCATGAAACATCTTCTAGTGAGTGTCTACCAAGTTTGTTCAAATAAAAGCCCTGGGGTCAAAATTGGCCCCGCCCCAGGGGTCATTGATTTTCCTTATATGTGTATAACAAAAACTTAAAAAATCTTCTTTGAAAAAACTCAAATGGCTAGAGTTTAGATATTAAGCACGAAGCATCTTCTAGTGAGTGTTCAAATAAAAGCCCTGGGGTCAAAATTGGCCCCGCCCCAGGGGACATTGATTTTCCTTATATGAGCCGCGTCACGACAAAACCAACATAATGGGTTTGCGACCAGCATGGATCCAGACCAGCCTGTGCATTCGCGCAGTCTGATCAGGATCCATGCTGTGCGCTTACAGACCCTATAACAAGTAAAGAAACTGCTAGCGAACAGCATGGATCGTGATCAGACTGCGTGGATGCGCAGGCTTATCTGGATAAATGCTGGTCGCAAACCCACTATGTTGGTTTTGTCATGACGCGGCTCATATGTGCCCTGGGGGTCATTGATTTTGTTATAAGTGTATAGCAAAAACTTAAAAAATCTTCTTTTAAAGAACCCAAAGAGCTAGAGTTTAGATATTAAGCATGAAACATCTTCTAGTGAGTGTCTACAAAGTTTGTTCAAATAAAAGTCCTGGGGTCAAAATTGGCCCCACCCGGGGATCATTGATTTTCCTTATATGTATATAGCAAAAACTTAAAAATCTTTTTTCGAAAAATCCGAATAGCTAGAGTTCAGATATTAAGCATGAAACATTTTCTAGTAAGTGTCTACAAAGATTGTTCAAATAAAAGCCCTTGGGTCCAAACTGGCCCTGCCCCAGGTGTGTCATTGTTTTTAACTATATGTTTAAAGAAAAAACTTGACCAGCTAGACCTTAGATGTTTAGCATGAAACATCTTCTAATGGGTGTCTACCAAGTTTGTTCAAATAAAAGCCCTGGGGTTTAAACTGGCCCTGCTACGGGGGCCTATATACAGGTGAGCGACTTCAGGGCCATCATGGCCCTCTTGTTTTAGATATTAGATAATTCTATGGAATTAATAAATGATTTTGCATTATTTTAAGATAATTCTATGGATTAAAAAATTGTTACATTTTTCAATACAATTACTATAAATTGTTGACAAATTTCAAGTAATATTTTGATGTAATGTCACTCAGATTTTCACCATTTACTTGTTATTTATTTGTATGTTAATCCTTTATTACCTTACAGTAATTTTGTATATGTGGAAAAAGAGGTAGTGGTTAAGGAAAATTTGTTCTGTTAAATAGAATCCTTGCATCACTAAATATCTTAAAGGGACTTGACCATCTGTCAATCTGGGCAAAAATTCTTATCATATTCAGAGGAAATTTCAAAATTTAAACTGACTGAATAGTGACATTATGGATATGCCGGTTGATCTTAGTCTGCACTGGTTGCTAGGGTATAATCTCATTATACCAGCATGCTTATTGAGTTAACATTGCCATTTATTTTTGTGTGCAATCTATGTCTGTTTATTTTGTTTATTTAGATTAATTATAAGTGCCATAGATATTTTTTGATGATTAAAATTGGGCGCAAAATATAAGTCATGCTTCACATTTGCTGTACAATTCTTTTATTTGATGTTTTCATTTGTTTTTTTTATTACTTATTTGTTCACCTTTTGTTTATTTTTGCTCTTTTTTATTTGATTGTTTATTTTTGTTCTGTTCTGTAAATTCTATGATAATTTTATGTGTTTTACATGGACTTGTACTATTAATTTTGTCTACTACTTTGTTATAATTATTTCAGTGCATGGAATCACATGACCTGAAATTGTTGAACTAAAAAAGAAAGTAAGTAATCTTTACCATGATATATAAACACTTTCATCTATTTTATTGTGAACATTTATAACTGCTCATTGTGAATGCCATGAATACCAGTATTAAAATGACAACAACAAAAAATAATGAAAAGAAAATTCCTGAGAATATAAAGTTTTAATTTTTTTCATAGATCTACTAGAAATATAATGCCAAAGACAAGAAATATACCCAAAAATAAAATTGAAAATCAAATTTTTGTGCTATTCCTAGCCCGATTTGAATGGACATTTACACAATTGGAATAATTATTTTTAAACACAGAGTGAGCAATTGATTTGAAATTGTGCTCACAATGTTATTGGTCATGTCCCAGATCAAATGGAACATTAATCTCGAAAAATTATTTCCAGTCCAGTCATGTCAAAAAACTTAAGTTGAGTCCCTTTAAGTCAAGTTTTGTAGCATAACTTCAAATGGTACATACATGTTGTTGAAAGGTACATGACTTTACAACATTAACTGCTGATGCCATCACCCGCTAGCTTTTTGGTGCTCAAGCTTTTTATGACATTCCAAAGGCATGTTTAACATTGAAATAGAAGATTTCGCATGGAAGAGTTAAAAATGCAAACTTAGTAAAAATTTTGCTTAAAAAATTTATGTGTGCAAAAGTAATATTTTGTAAATTATTTTAGGTTGTGCCATTCTTCACACTGATGATTTATTGCATTGTAAAACAAGATTAGTTTTTTGAAACTGATTATAGGAAAATTACAACATACTTCATTGATTATATTGATCTAAAGCAATTAAACACAAGGTTGTAGTATTTATGTTAACTGATAAAGAAATTAGTTCTTTAGTTTTTATGTTTAAATAAAAAGTACGGAGCTATTATCTTTGTTTTTATTTTGTCTTCCACAGAATTTTGTTTGCACATATGACAAACCGACATGTTGAATTATGTTTATATGTCTTTGACTTTTAGTTGACCTTGAACATGAAGGTCAAATTATTGAAAATTGCTTAAATGGTCATAACATTGTGATTTACTTACAGATTTGATTCATACTTTCACAAAAGAACACATGACAAAACTAATATGGTGAATTGTTCTAATTTGACCTTGACCTTTAATTGACCTTGACCATTAAGGTCAAATTATTAAAATTTGCTTATTTCCTTTATTCTTATTCCTTTTGATGTATTTAAATTTAAAAATAAGAAACAGCCAAGCATGGCCCCCACTCTGTGATGCCTCTTGGCAACAAAAAGTGGACAAATAACCATCCTCAGGTTAAAAAGGTACCATGTCAGTTGTCATTTGTCCTGTCATTTAACTTGTTATTTAATTAAATCTCAAAAATTGAGGTTGATTGAAAGCTACAATTATCAAATTTAAACATCTGGTTACAATCTTGTAAATAAATTTGACAACCTGTGAAAATGAATGTAACCTACAATTTTGCAGGCTATTATCTTTAGATTTTGATCATGGCGATGATACAGGGTTTTTAGAATATCACTGGAAAAGGCTTTTCCGACCATTTTAGGAAAAGGCCTTCGGCATAAATTGGGAAAAATTATGTAACATTTTGGGAAATTTGAGAAATTTTAAAAAGTTCATAAAAAACTTTATACATTACTTGAGTTTTAAACATGTGATCATATAACCTGTCACTTTTTTTTATAAGAATCAACTGAAAACAGTTCAATTTTTTCTAAGAAAAGATCAGTTTGATTTGTTTGGCTGCTGTTTGGATTTTTTTCTTGGAATTGGAAAAAGAAAGAGACCATTTTGGACTGGAGATGGGGCCTTATGATAGGGTGAAAATGCCCTGATTGAATATTGGATGACTTATTATATATAATTATATATACAGTATGCAGTCCAGTGACCAACCTTAGATTTTATAAGCTTTGGCTGTCAAATTTGAACTTTAAGTCTTGCAAATTTTATATCGTATATAATTTAGATGTAGTGAAAAAAAAAAACAGTGATAAACTTTTGAAAATTTTTGATTCGATATTCAGAATTAGTTAATTATGCATATAATAATTAACTAAACCTTTTGCAAAATCAAAATTTTACCAAAGATTAACAAGGAAAATTACCCAGGGACCCTTTTTTCATTGTAGGATTATAAATTTAATATAAACAAGTTTTGTGATATTTTTTAAGTGAGTGATTGCTGGTCACAATGACCTGCACCTTTGACCTACTGACCTCTAAATAATTTGCCATGGCCAACCTTCCTACCAAATGATATGATAGTAAGTCAAAATTTTCTTAAGTTATTTAAGAAATAATATATCCCAAACAGTGATTTTATCGCTCAATAACATCACTGTTTGGAGTTCGGATGCGACAAATTATATCACCTAAGGGCCACGGATTTATATATCCATGACCAGGGCGTAGCCTAAGTGATATAATGATGCGCATCCGAACGACAAACAGTGATGTTATCAAGCGATAAAATTACCGATTTGGATATATTATTTCGATTCTAACACGACATCAACAAATAAATGCTGCCATACCTGATATTAAGCAAAATTGCGCCTGATTTGTTTCCGTACTTATTTTCAGCGCGTCAGATTTTTTTGTGTGATTACGTCACATGTATAATGATTACGTCACATATCTAAATATAGAACGTCAACTGTGACTTTATTGCATAATAACACACACTTTCGGTTCTTCTATATTCAATAGGGAAAAATGCGAGTCGTGTTAGAATTATCTGACAAGTCTTTTTTGTGAAGGTCACTGACCATTAATAAATTGTTTCCTTGACCCCTGACCGTTGACTTTTTTTTCTATTTTAATTTTTTTTATCAATATGGATAATGTACAGGACATAAATACATAAATAATCTATCCATCAAATCTGAAAATTATGCCATACACAATCTTGAATTGTTACAGATTTTAGCATCTTGTTCCGTTTGAAATAACAGAGTTTAGCTGTGTATTCCGGATTGTGAACACGGACTTTATCAATGCTTTGAACGCAAAAAAAAACTTTTTTTCAAGCAAGCAACATGAAGACTTTAAACAGTGTAACGGTTTGTTTTAATAATGATTAGTTTGTAATTAATGAACAAAGAAGTTATTTGTGTTAGTAACTGGCAGCAAGTCGTTTGGATCAGAAGTTATTCAGCAAAAGTGCGTGTGTATTCGGGTATGTATTATTTCGGATAAAATCCCGGAAACCGATAACATTATGTTTAATTTTCTGCCTTAATAATATTCAGTTTATTTTGTATTGCAACCGCAGAACAAAAGTCACTTTATGAGATGTTGAACATTTTTATGTCCCCTCCAAATAAAAAGTCTGATAAAATATGGGAGCAAATCAAAATTATGTTAGTGTTGAGTCCAAATTACAGTAGACCTGTCAAAGAGACCTCGAGATAAATTTGGACAGGTGTTGTAACAGTTTGACAAAAAATTGGTCAAATATTTCATGAAAAATAATTTTTTTTTGACAGACAGACAGATATCTTTATTCACTCATGCAAGCATGTTTGTACATTATATCTATATACTAGCCTGGAACCCCGTTGTATCGATCTATTAACCTATATAAATCACAACTGCAGTAAAAAAACATTAAATTTCCCTGAATCTTTATTTTGTATCATTTATTTTGATTCTTTTGTCAAAAATATTACATGGCAAACACCACTGATATATAGTTTTAGCTTTGAAATAAACGGTTATTTACAGACATAACAGGTTGAAGAATTAGGTCACGCCATTATATCGATGCATTGTGAGAATCGCTCAGTTAATCTAAGTTTTGGAAGGCTAACGCATCTTTATGCTATATTTTTCAGTCAATTAGAATCAAAGATGTCTGTTTTAAAATGTCAGCATAAATTTAGGAACTTTCAAAAGTCAGTAAATGTGTTTTTAATAAGAACACATTATTTATAAGTCCATATATTATCTACAAAGTCTGACGGTACTGGAAACCTGTCATGACACTTTTGTAAATGTTAGCAATCAGTAGCTTCTGCATTTTGCAAAAAAATCGAAAGATTTGTAAATAGATCGATACAATGAATAGCACGATACAATGGGGTTCCACTATACATACAATTGACCTTTTCGAAAACCTTAGGCTAAAGCTACAGTCTCACTTACATCCCGGCAGAGCCCCGGTAGACGTCCGGGGTGATCCGGGAATGACCGGGAACAACCGGGGTACATCCGTAACTCTGCCGGCAACGTCCTGGATGATCCGGGATGATCTGGGAACATCCGGCATTCGACCCCGGATGGAATAAAATATTTAATATCACCGGGGTGGTCCGGGATGATCTGGGAAGGTATAGCTTTGCCGGCTTCATCCTTAACTCTACCGGGGTTATACCGGGAAAGCACCGTAGCTCTGCCCGGCAAAAACCGGGATGATCCGGGGTATGATATAGCGGTAGAGCTACGGTTAGAGCCCCGGTATATTCGGGCAGAGCCCCCGGTAACTACAGGCAGAGCCCCGGAGGATAAAGGTAGAGCTACGGTTGATCCCGTAGAGCCCCGGCAAAGCCCGGATCATTTCAAAAGAATAAGGACAATTTGCGATGATTGAACTTGCTTGTATTAAAAAGCCTTCCCATTTCCCTTCTATCCAGTATGGCATAAGGTTTTTCAGAAAATCATCATTAATACTATTCTGGAACAATAGATATTATATTAAATAAAAATTATGTATCAATGTTATCATTTTCGGGCGTTTTCAATCCACCGGGGTTCTACCGGGGCTCTGCCTGGATCGTCCTGGGCTCTGCCTGGATCGACCGGGGCTCTGCCGTGGTCAACCGGGGCTCTTCCGGCGTCATCCGGGAACAACCGAGGAAGCACCGGCATGAACCGTAGCTTCACCTGGGCTATGCCTGGATGATCCGGAGCACATCCTGGATGGATAGTAGGGAACTACCGTAGTGCTGCCGGGGTAAGTGTGACCGCAACAATAATTTCATCCCGGATCGTCCCGAATCATCCCGGTAACTTACCGGGATGGTCCTGGGCTCTGCCGGGAGTAAGTGAGACCGAGGCTTAAACACCGTTTTCCGGTACGTTACAGATTTAGCTCTGGGGAATTACACCAAATGAAGTACATAAGAAAGTTACATGATATTTCTATTTTTCTTTCATCATTTTACTGTTAAGGTGTAAAAAAAAATTGATGTATTTGAAAATTATCAATATTCCTTTAATATCTATTGCAATTTTTTTCAAAAAATAAATTGTTTTTAATGAAAATCAATAAAATTAAAACAGACGTAGTGGAATCTTCCATAATGAATAAGGTTATTTTCTGCGTAAACTTGTGTATTTTCATTATTTTTTGTATGGAATTATTCATACAATGATATCTTATTACTTTCTTATAAAGAAATAACTGTTTTATTTCAAATTAATTTAAAAAAGGCCGAAAACATCGAGTTCTCTATTACTTTCCATTAGGTGAATTCCCCAGAGCTATGTACAGAAAGTACCGGAAACAGTGTTTAGCTAGGTTTTCGAATTCGTGAATATGAGGATTTTCTAAAATAATGAGTATAATACATTAGTTTTCCAGCAGTAAACATACTTGTATCATAGTTTGGGGACCTTTCTGTTGAAAATGTGTCAGAGTTAAATCATATACTTATACAGCTTGTTAGTTCTGGCTTCCATATATGTCGCTTTTATTTTGACGTTGTGCGACAGTAAAGTTATGGGTCAACCCTATTTGCAAAGGCTACCAGAATTTTGGCAGTTCGTGTGCCGTACATAAAACCTATTAAAATCACTCTTTTTAATCAAATTTGGGTCAAATAAAAATATCATTTGATAAACAAATCAATTTTGAATCAATTCATGTTTTGTTTTTGAATGAAACTTCAATGACATTGTGTACCCAACTATTTGTTAGGGAAATATGTAGAGAATGTTTACCAATATGGAGTCTGCTTTCAAATGATATCTCGTGGGACTTCAAGTTTTGGGAATTCAAGTATCTATTTTTATTAACGGACCATACACTATTTTTAGTAAGTGTACGATTTTAAATAAAAACAAACAAATTATTCATGAATCATCACTCAAAACAATATAAATCCAACATGTTTTTGGTACTATGTCTGTTATTGAATAAATACACAGTTATTCATAATTGCAAAAGCCATGTTTTCAATTAAAAATAGCATGTGGGTCACATGTCACCAAATGACATGCAAAGGTATCTGAACATAAATTCTCGCTAGTCACGTGATAATTAGGGCAGCAATGGCGGCGAATTTTATGAAATGTCAGCGTTTTTTTCCTCTACTTTGGGAATGGTGCCGGTACCAGACTGATTGGGAAAAAATGCGTTATTTTGACTAAAATTGGGAATTTTTTTAATGCATTTTTTCAGCTACAAATGAGATTAGACATCATTAATAAAGATGGCTAACAGCTTCTGCTGTCCAGATAGAACTATTGAGTGGTGATTTATATGAATATTTTGGATTTAAATGATTTTAGAAAAATCACTTGGCCTTGTGGGCATTTTGAACAGCCATTTTGGGAATTTAACATTGGAAATTGGGAATTTTAATGTCTATTTTCTATTGGGAATGGTACCGTTTTAGGGTAGTGAGTTATATAAAGAAAAAAAACACTGAATGTGAACCCACTGATAAACTTTGAGGCATTTATATTTCATCAATCTAACGTTCTGTGTTCAAAAATATAGACTGAAGTGTCCCAAATATATCTAACTACCTGTGTTTAAATAGCTTTTGTCCAGATCACGCAAATTTATTGAATTACAGCATGACATAAATATGTCACGGTTCTGGTTGACTTTCGATACGGGATTGGCTTCAGCGAACAGGTCTAGCAGTACTATAAAACCTGTTCGCTGAAGTCTCTTAGCTTGTTAGAACTGCAGTACGGTATTCCAATTGTCCCAGGTTCAATTTCCAATCAGGCTGCACAATTTTCTCAACCTATGACATTTAGTACAAAGTACAAGGGAAGATTGATAAAAGATATGAAAGAGGCAAAAAGTGTTTTGTATTTCATACCTTTTATATATAAATTGAATCTCATTGTTATTAACCAATAATTATAATATTTATTTTATCCAAAATGAAATGCATATGCATACAGTGTTCGAAATTAGCAGTAGTCCTATAGCCCCAGACTACTCAATTTCACCTCGGTCTACCAACTTTTCACAGTAACAAGCCCGACCAGGCTACTGTATTTTCAGAGGGAATATAAACAACTGTTTTGAACAAATGAATTGTGCTAGTGAAATGTCTTTTGGGCTAGTAATTATTTCAATCTGGTAGTCCGACCAGCCTTAAGTGGATTCAAATCCTAATTTCTTACGACTGTGCATACATTGATGTTTTATTTCAATTAATAACTGTTGTGTTTTATAAATTTATTTGATATGATTATTATACTGCTAATATAAAAAGAAATCAATGAACTAAAATGAAATAGCAAAAAGTAAGGCCACATTAACCATTTTTGGGGCAGCATGAACCATATTTTTGGCCGGATTGACCATTTTTGGTGCCAGATTCACCAACCAAATATAGCTATATTAAAGGTTTCATTGACCAATTTTGGGGCAGCAATTTGGGACAAGATTAACCTTAGGACTCGAGGTTGACTGTAATTCATGTAAGTGATATAATATTATGCAAAAGGATAAAAAATCTTGATATTTTGACCCAGATCCTGAGAACGAGAGATTGAATTTGCAATAATTGTCTTGCTGTTTTACAAATAAAACAAAAAAATCAGAAAACAGCTCCTGTCAATAAAATTTCAACTTGGATTGTAGGCATAACTTAAACTACATTGGTAACTGTCCCCATATATCCCTGTTTATGAGATTATCAGGGTTTCTTGTTCTTTCTGGGGGCATGATAAAAACTGATGGAACGGATGCTTGTGGCTTGCATTGATAATTCTGAAAGCATAAGTACATGTATAAACTTTGCAGTCCTAATTTTTCTGCCTCAATATTAAAAATGCAGCAAAAGAAGATGAAAAAAAGCCTTTATTCTTGAAAATATCAGAAGTACACAGTAAATTCAGAAAAAAACTTGCTAATATCTACTTTGCTTTTAATCATAATATAGTTTTTTTTTTTTAGCCTTGAATATTTCCTATGATAATGCAGGTGGCACTTATAATTTAATTAAAGTGATGTGTACATGTAGCATAAAGTCATTACATAGTGACCAGCCGTAAATAGCAAACAATCAAATTCCCTTATAAATTTTGAGAGAGAACTTACTCATCCCAGAAGTTGAATGTCGGTTTTTACAAATAAAAAATAATTGTAGTTTATGCTGTCTACAGTTGTGATGTTTTCTTTGTCCATAATGTCTTAAAGGGGTATTTATCTGTGTATAAGGCAAAAAATGACTTTAAAGCAATATTATTATGTAAAGCTTCTCTATGCCAGTTCAATATTCTTAACCCTTTGGTATTATATATACCTGGTAATATGAGAAAACAGGATGTCGTTAGTGTATGATAGCCGATAATTTTTGCATAATTAACAGTAACTGCATAAAAGTATTTGCTAATTTTCTTTACATCTTTCAATATTTGAATAATAAACATACATACATCATCACTTTTAAAACCCTTACATCTCGCCAAAGTTTGTCTGCCAATAAAATCGCTCTATATTTTGTTTAAATTTTTGAGTTGCAGTAATTTTTTTTTTGATTTTGAGAATAAACATGGCTTTGTCCATGTAGGCGACAGGTAAACTGGTAAAACAATCTTGCCCATTAAAAATTCACTATTATTTCAAGTTAATTTGATAAAAATTAGTTCTAACATTTTTTCTAACAAAAATCAAATTTTGTTTAACTTCCATCGATAACTGTATTTTGATACTTCTTCTAATTAATGCCTATCTGTAAAAACCAGTTTGATTACATGGCTAAAAAAAGCTTTCTCGGGAAATTGGAAAAGGAAATGTGTACGGGGTTATCAGATCTACATGCATGGAAGATATAAGTAGATCTGAGCTTTAGTCAGATTGAAAGTGGCCATGTGCCCTATCACCCGGAACGATATAAGCCCCTTTCCCAATCCAAATAACATCGTTTTTTTCTCACTTTAAAAAAAAAATCCCATTTGCAGTCAAGAAATATCAAACTGTTTCAAATTCTGAGCAAATTTGAATTGTTTTGACCTGTATCTTGGAAGAAATAAAAGGTTATTGATCATTATGACACACACACACAATAAAACTTATAAGTCATGCATCAATTAGTTTTTAAACTTTTTAAAAATTTTCAATTTTTTCAAAATGTTTTATAATTTTTCTTAATTAAATAAATTAGCTGGAAAAGGTCCTATATAAGTGAGTCTGGATCCCGCCCAAACATTTCATCAAGTGGCACCATTACTGATTAGTTTTAGGAATTAAGCTAACTAGAGATTTGTTAAAGCAAGCTTATTAATGTAGCTTTCATCACTCGCAATCAAGCTAAAATCAATATGTTTATTTACTAAATATGTACTAATAATAATGAAACAAATCAGACTCGATCTCAGTCCATATATTTTAACATGTTTTACTTCCCTTGGGCAAATCTTACGTAAATAGATCTGAATTTCATTCAAGATTAAAGTTAACTGTATTTCTGAGTTGAATTTATTTTTCTATTTACATTTAAACGTGAAATATAACACATTCTATTTTATCACCCAAGTGCAATGTGAATCATAGTCTAAAATTAGAGATTTTCATGATTTAGTCTATTTGCTGTCCTGAAATAAAAGCTTTTGTATGTTTATATTAGCCCCTTGTAATGTATTGAAAAAATGTTACAGACTACACTGTAAAGAAATTTTAAACCTGTCATTGAACCATACGGGAATATTTTACGAGGACCGGGGTGTATTTTATGAGGACAGGGTTTATTTTATGAGGACACCAGATTGTGTACATGTACATGAAAGAACTGTAAATAATAGCTAGCTAAAGACTAAAACCCCCATAATTTATTTCAAATGTACAGTACAATTCTTTTCCAAACTTAATGTTAAAAGTAGAGGTGGAAATAGAATGTGGAAAGGTCAGGAAATGATTTGAAAATTAGCTTATCTTCCCATGCCTAAAACTTGAAACTGTGTAGGTGTATAAAGAACCCCAAAATATGACTCATATTTGGGGTTCTTGACTTTATAGGTGGATTGATTTGATTGCATTGAGGAGGAGTGAAGTAAACAAGAATGATAACTCTGTCTTTCATAGTTTTTGAGTTATTGCCCTTGTTTTTTTTCCTGATTAATATTTGTGTAGGTAAGTATTAAGAGTAGGTAAGAGTTATTATCTTGAAGCTTCATGGGTATATTATAGATATCATTATGGATGAGGGCACTACACAAGAATGATAACTTTGTCATTCAAAGTTTTTGAGTTATTGCCCTTGTTATTTTTCATTATGATAAATTTTTGTTATCAACTTGAAGCTTCATAGGTATATAGATATCATTCAGGAAAAGTGCAGCACATAAAAAAGATAACTACCTTTTATAATTTTGTAAGTTACTGCCCTTTGTTTTTTTGTCATTCCAGAATTAATTTTTTGTCTGAAGTATAAAAGCCTTATGGATTTGAGTTATCAACTTTATAGGTGGACGGATCTAACTGAGGAAGAGTGCAGTGTACAAAAATGATAACTCTCCTTTTCATAATTTTTAAGTAATTGCCCTTTGTTATTTTGGCATTCGGTGACTGCTATATGTTACAAATGTACAAATGCATATAACAGTGTAGTTAATTGATGCTGCTTTAAAAATTAATTAACAAGCCTTTTCAGTTTTATTGTTCCATATAAACATTTGAATTTTTATAAACTCTCCAAATAATGACTAGTAAAACTCGTAAAGACTAGTAAATTATGAACTTAATGAAAGAAATAAAATGTCAATCAGTTAACAAAACATGGACAAGGAGCTACAATGATTAACTTTGTTTAATTTAAAAGGCTGTTCCGAAATATGACAAATTTTTGTTGACAGACTTGGTTTGATATCAAATAGTTTAATAAAACTTCTTGTTATAGATTATGTTTTTTATCTTTATGCAAGAGGTTAATCAGTTGTTAGCCTGATTTAAGGAAGTTATAAGCTTATCACATGTATGCAGGCAATTTACAAAAGGGGAATTAGTCATTGTATAACTGTTTATTTTCTTTGGCTTAACAGAAAAATTATGTCGTATATTTTGCATAACATTACTGGCTTTAATGCATACTTTTTTATCATTGTTTAATTTTGATTAGAGCTGAAGAGCTTAATTAATGTTAATACATGTTAACAAATCTTCAGTTGAAGACACTTCCATCACTTACTACATACTTTACTAGTATATTTTTAATCAAAGAAACATAGTTATGACAAAATAGGGTTTAAACCTGTGTGATATCTTAGATCAGGGGTTTACTGCGAAACTGCAGTAACTTATATGAAATAAAAAAGGACTTACACCAGTCTTGCGGTCAACCCTCGCTATGTACTACCATAACCAGTTGGGCACTGAATTTTTCGAGGATTTTCAATTTATATGATCAAAAAAAAAAGAAAAAAGGAAACTTAGTCACAACCCAATAGGACTTATACCTGTGATATTTAAGTACCACCGTATCCAGTTAGGTCACTGAATTTTCTTATAGGATTTTTTAGATTGATATGTCACCAAAAAAAAAACCCTTTAATTTTATTTTAAGGATTTTAACCCATTAAACTCATGCTTCTTATCTAAAATTGACTCATCCATCTTTCAATCTGGACAATTTCACAAAACCATTCATCATTTTAAGGGAAAATTTCAAAATACTATATTATACTGATTGTCTTATGGGTAGAATCTATTGCCGTTAGCAAGCTTTTAAAATGTTGTGACAAAAATTTGATCCTGATCGCATGGTAAGGCGTTATTAGAACTCTTCAATGTAAATCCATATTATTATATATGAATGATTTAACGATCTGTAATTTGATGTGTAATATTATGAGATTGTAAAGTATATAGCGTTAAATTTTTCTACGGTTTCCTCAGGTCACGATTTATACCCAGTCACAAAGTGTTAAGGCAAGCGTGTCCATAAAATAATATTTACGAATGATACCCGTTTCAGTCTGTTTACATTTTTGTTCGACGATTCAATACAATATCAAATTGGAATATAGAAAAAGTACAGTGTTAAAATATGCTGTGTAAAAGGTAGTTTTTTATATTGATAAACAAAAAGTTTGTTGACTTGGCCGACTGTAAATGATTTCAAAAGTGTTTAAACTTTTTTCTTTTTTTGGTGGTATTTTTCTTTAAAGGCATGTTCATAGGCGTTAAATTAATGAATTTCATGAGAAAAAGTAATTGTTGTCATCATTTGCTGACACAGTTGCCAGATTGATGTTTTGAAAGTTGTTTTTTTTTTTAATTTTAAAATCGAAATGTGACAATATTTACACAGGCAGATGATATTTAGTTGACTTGTGTTACCGTACACAAATGTAGATATTATGTTATCAGGTATGTTGATAGATAAAAGTCATAAGATAAAAGTCATAATTTTATCTCGGCCATCTTTAAGACAGATATTGTTGTCTTGTTTGACTTGAGCACTTCCTGGTACGCTGCGATTAATTTACCAATATTTTTTTTTTGTGCGTGTTGATTTACCAGTATTTTTTTGTCAAAGTAACGTTATTGTGACCCAGGTTTATGAAATATAGTGATTCATTGATTATTGATATTGGATTATGAAAGCCAGGATTTAAACATCTGTTTCTTCTTTTGTGACTGATCTAAAAGATAAAAATCAACGGATTTTATTTGGTTAACATTTCAAAGGTAGGACTCTTTCTTTGTGGGTAAAACTAGAACATTGTGTACATGTAACATAATTTTTTACAAAGAATTAATTTTGAGAAGGGTTTGTTTAGAACTTCATTTACTCTTTAATGTTTTTTCAGGTCAAAATTATAAATAATCATACTGTAATTGCTTTTTAATTTGGCTGTAAATATACATGTATAATTATGTTTGAGGTGATATTCCTTCTGTTAATGGGGTGGTTTTTGGTCAGAAAAATTAGTAAGTGCATAATGATTATATTCATAATACATTGGATATTTCAAAATGTTCCATCCTGACTCATACCTATCACCTGCTGTGGGGTTATTTTTCAGTTTCTAAAACATTCTATTGATTAGGTGATCTTTTCATCAAATATCTTGTCTTAGTTATGTTTTTATGCTGCCCAAAATGTTTTTCAATGGAGCATATTGCCACTGTCAGTTAATGCTCCCTAGAATGTTTTTTCAATGGAGCAGTTATTGCCACTGCCAGTTGGTTCAGCCCCCCTGTTCTCTCAGTCATCATCAACCCTTAACTCTTAGCCTGCTGGCAGTAACAGGTTCAACCCATCCAATAAGTGCAGACAAAAATCAGCCAGCATATTCATGATGCCTGATCATGATCAGCTCAGCACTGCTGGTTGCTAGTCAGTCTGTCCATATTTTGAAATTTTCCCTTGAAATGGTTTTTGTCCTGATTGAAACATGGGAAAGTCCATTTAAGATGTGAAGGTGTGATAAGGGTTAATTATGGTTTTAATTATGATTGAAAAAAGGGAAAGTTCATTTTGACAGAGACTGCTAGTTCTGGTACCTTCCTCTGGGTGAGGTTTAAGGTTGATTGGGTCATGGTCACTGAGCCTAAAAAGTGATTTTTTACTTATGGTCCTGTTTTGTTCATGTATCTTTGTCAGTGAGGCTATTATTCTGTCTAATCTTTTAATTTCCAAGGAAAATCGTAAGGGAAGTTAAGTATAATATGTAAATTTAGATCTATTTGTTGTGGCAGTTATTTTTTGAAGATCAAATATGAGGTTATATTTTTAACTGATCTATTTGTTATCACTGTTGATCCATGAAGATCTAATACTAGAAAAAATATTTGCTCATCTTTTTGGTAAATATCATATCTTCTGATCAATTATGTAAATAGTTATTTATCTATTCGTTATTTTGATAGTTTACTTAGTGGTTATTTAGGTGGGCATAAAAATGTTTGATATTGATATTATTTAGTTTGTACTTTTGTACTATATTTAACTTTCTAAGCCTACTGGTGGATGTTGAATCTACATAATATGCGACAAGCACAGACCAGGTTCTGCCGACACATCTGGGACTTGGACTTCAAAAAGTTTGTCTGCCCAATAACTTTAGATTCATGATTAGTAGATGACCCCTTTTGATTTTGAGGTCACTGGATCAAAGGTCAAGGTCATAGGGACTTTGACTTCAAAAGTTTGTCCACCCATTAACTTAAGATTCCTTTGACCCACAGTCTTCATATTTGGTATGGATGTTGATCATGACTATAAGGTGACCCCTATTTTGAAGTCACTGGGTCAAAGGTCAAGGTCACAGGGACCTTGACAAAAAAAAGCTTTTCTTCTCAATTGCTAAAGAATGTCCTGTCCGCAATGTATTGACATTTTCACATTTGAAGCATGTAGAATACATAACTTAGCAATGCACTGGCTTAGTAACCTCAGATTTGGCAGGGAGGTTGTCCTTTAGCTCTAAATGGCCACTGTTGATTCTGACAAAGTGGTATGCGGGGGTATTCACGCCATGATAGTGGCAGTTCTAGTTGACCCAGATCTATTTCAAAATGTCTCTGAATATCGGTTAATAATTTTATGCCTAAGATATAGCAAACAATGGTAAGAAATTGTCTGTACCTAATGGTCATTATAGTGTGAAGTGACAGAATTTTCAGCATGGTTTCATTATCATGAAGAATTTATGAACTTGACTAACCTTGCAGGAGAAATAGGTTATAATGAAAATGTCTTTGTTTGGTTTTGATTAAGATGCTAAGTGGCATGACTTTTAAGGTAATAGCTGAAATATCTGTTACATTTTTAGCTTGTCTGTTCCGAAGAAAAATGTTGAGCTATAATAATAATGATCACTAATAAGCGAGTCCATTGCTCAAACTATTTTAAAGGTATCTATATTATACTTAGAATACTAGGTTGTCATGACAAGAGGCAGTTGTATGACAAGGGGCATAATTCTGTAAGTTATATTTTTCAAGTTATGCCCCTTTCTAACTTAGAATTTATGTCAAAAGTAGTTATTTTAACAAACAAGCAGTAAAACTGTCTGCAGTTCTATTGTAATTTGATATAGCTGAAGGTAGTTATTTGATTTTTATATCTTCCTGAATAAAGCTTTACAACAGTGGGTATACATGTATACATTTACGTCAAACCAATGTACCATTTGGACATTTCCTCGTCGTTATTCTAAACATTGTATAAGGATGAAACACTACCCGTAATAATAGTTGCTACTTCAGGCATGTAATACGAGGAAAAAGAATGGAATGTTGAATTGAAGAAAACACCTGAGCAACTTCGATAACAATAATAATCCTATTTTGTAATTTTTTATGCCACCGCAGCATCTGCGATGCGGTGGCATATAGCGATTCACCTGTGTGTGTGTGTGTGTGTGTGCGTGTGTTTGTTTGTGTGTGTGTGTGTGTGTGTTATATAGATTATATAGTGAACTTAAAAAATCTTCTTGTGAAAAACCACTTGTCCAATTACAACCAAACTTGGCATGATTGATCCTTGGGTAAAGGGCTTCCAAAGTTGTTCAAAGAATTTCATTCCATGCAGAAATCTGGTTGCCATGGCAACCAAAAGGAATTATAAGAATAAATTTAAAAAATCTTCTTGTAAAGACCCAGAAGGCCTAGAGCTTAGATATTTTGCATAAGGCATTGTCTGGTAGACCTCTACCAAGATTGTTCAAATTTTAGCCCTGGGGTCAAAATCGGCCCCGCCCCGGGGGTCATTGATTTTCACTATATGTACATATAGTAAAAACTGAAAATACCTTCTTGTAAAGACCCAAAAGGCCCAGAGCTTAGATATTTTGCATAAGGCATTGTCTTGTAGACCCTGACCAAGATTGTTCAAATTATAGCCCTGGGGTCAAAATCGGCTCCGCCCGGGGGGTCATTGAATTTCACTATATGCACATAAAGAAAAAACTTAAAATACCCAAAAAGCCTAGAGCTTAGATATTTTACATAAGGCATTGTGTAGTGAACCTCTAGCAAGATTGTTCAAATTATAGCCTTGGGGTCAAAATCGGCTCGCCCCTGGGGTCATTGGTTTTCTTTATATGTATATTGTAAAAACTTACAGTAAAAACTTTAAAAACATTTCTTCTAGCAATTGACAAATGCTAGAGGTTAGATATTTTGCATGAAACATTGTGTAGTGAACCTCTAGCAAGATTGTTCAAATTAAAGCCCTGGGGTCAAAATTGCCCCTGCCATGGGGGTCAATGATTTCCAATATATACATATAGTAAAAAGAAAAAAATCTTATTGTCTGAAGGTACAAGGCTTAGAGCTTTAATATTTATTAAATGATATCATCTATATGTACTCTACCAAAGTTGTTCAAATTTTGCCTTTAGTGTCAAAATTAGCCCCTCCCCGGGGGCCATAGGATTTCCTTATATGTGTATAGTAAAAACTTAAAAAATCATCTTCTCTAAATTTACAAAGGCGAGAGTTAAGATATTTTGCATGAAACATTGTATAGTGAACCTCTAGCAAGATTGTACAAATTATAGTCCTGGTGTCAAAATTGGCCCCACCCCAGGGGTCATTGATTTTCACTATGTACATATAGTAAAAAATTAAAAATCTTCTTGTCTGAAGGTACAAGGCTTAGAGCTTTGATATTTGGTATATAATATCATCTATGGGTCCTCTTCTAATGTTGTTTTAATTATGCCCCGAGTGAAAAAATTGCCCTGCCCTAGAGGCGATAGTTTTCCATATATGTATAAAGTAAAAACTTGAAAAATCTTCTTCACTGAATTGACAAAGGCTAGAGGTTAAATTTATGGCATGAGACTTTGGGAAGTGAACCTCTACTAAGATTGTTCAAATTATAGCCCTGGGGTCAAAATTGGGTCCGCCCCGGGTTCATTGATTTTCATTATGTACATATAGTAAAAGATAAAAACTATTTTTGTCTAAAGGTACAAGGCATAGAGCTTTGATGTTTGCTATATAATATCATCTGTAGGTCCTCTACCAAAGTTGTTCAAATTTTTCCCCTGGTGTCAAAATTGGCCCTGCCTGGGGGCAGTGATTTTCATTAAGTACACATTATTAAAACAGAAAATAAAACAAATGTTTTTCTGAATGGGAGAGCTTACAGCTTAGATATTTGACTTGAAATGTTTTTTGGTGGACCTGTATCAAGATTGTTTTGAATTAAACCCTTAGCTTAAAATTTTGCCTTGCCCAAGGGGACAGTGACCTACTTTCTTGTCCTTTGATGAACAGCAATGAAATTTTGACCATGTGCACAGTTTTAGTTGTAAAATTGAACTTTTATATCAAGTGACCTAGATTTGATTATGTGACCTACTTTCTTGTCCTTTGATGTACAGCTATGAAATTTGAACCATGTGCACAGATTAAGATGTAAAGTGAACTTTGATATCAGCTGACCTAGATTTTGACAAAAGTGTCTTTCTGTGTTGTCCTTTGATGTAGTCATGAAATTAGGCTGTCGTCTGCTTATCTTTCTGCAAGGGAATGCTAGCAGTTAATAGTAATACGTTAGTTTTGCATTGGTAACGGCTCATCCAGACAATAATATACGAGGTTAATAAAAGACCCGTTCTTCAACAGTATTTGTTCCTACACTTCTATTTAGTGTTGTATTAATGCGGTGGCATAGCATTTTCTAAAATGCAATCTTGTTTTAATACATTTTCAGTTGCTTTTCAATATAAAAGATGTCCTATTCAAGATGTAGATGCAGTGAATTTTTAGCGTTGTAAAGGATGGGTCCTCCGAAGAAAAGTACTGATGATTTAGCGAGCCTTCCAGATCTTGATGATACTATATTACTGGAGGAATTACATCATAGATACCGGAGGGATTTTATTTATGTGAGTTTATATACAAAGTTTTTATTTTTTTTGTTTCCAGTTTTTAGTCCCCTTCCGGTTTACCGGAGGGGACTGTAGGTTTACCCTCCGTCCGTCTGTCTGTCCGTCTGTCTGTCCGTCCGTCTGTCTGTACGTCAGTCCGTCCGTCCACAAAACTGGATCCCGCGATAACTTGAAAAGTACTGAAAATATTTTTATGAAACTTGATAGATGGCAGTATGGAGATTATGCACGTCATTTTCTTTTCTTCCTATGTTGAAAATTCTGGTTGCTATGGCAACAAATAGGCTTAAAATATGGCAAATTTTACACATAAACTGGATCCAGTGATAACACAAAAAGTACTGGAAATATTTTTATGAAACTTGAAATATGGGTAGATGGCAGTCTGGAGATTATGCACGTCTTTTTCTTTTCTTCCTATGTTGAAAATTCTGGTTGCTATGGCAACAAATAGACTGAAAATATGCCAAATTTTACACATAAACTGGATCCTGTGTTAACGCAAAAAGTAATAGAAATATTTTTATGAAACTTGTAATATAGGTAGATGGCAGTCTGGAGATTATGCACGTTATTTTCTTTTCTTCCTATGCTGAAAATTCTGGTTGCTATGGCAAAACATAGACTGAAAATATGGCAAATTTTACACATTTACACTGAATCCAGTGATAACTCAAAAAGTACTGGAAATATTTTTATGAAACTTGATATATGGGTAGATGGCAGTCTTGAGATTATGCATGTCTTATCTGTTCTCCCTATTTTGAAAAAATATTGGTTGCCTTGGCATCAAATAGGCTTAAAACATGGCAAATATAACATTGTTTGTGATAAGTCAAAAAGAGCTGAATTTTTTTTATGAAATTGCATCTTTAATTCAAGAGTTATCTCCTCTTTAAGCATTTTGCTTTTAAAAATGTTATATTTTGGTAACAGGGATGTTTCAAATATTAACTTTAGAGTGTCCTTTAGTCCGTCTGTCTGTCTGTTCATAAAAACTGTTTCCTGTGATCATTTGATAACTCAAAAAGTACTGGAAATATTTTTATGAAACTTGATATATGGGTAGATTGCAGTCTTGAGATTATGCATGTCTTATCTGTTCTCCCTATTTTGAAAAAATATTGGTTGCCTTGGCAACAAATAGGCTTAAAACATGGCAAATATAACATTGTTTGTGATAAGCCAAAAAGATCTGAAATTTTTTTATGAAATTGCATCTTTAATTCAAGAGTTATCTCCTCTTTAAGCATTTTGCTTTTAAAAATGTTATATTTTGGTAAAAGGGAATTGTTTCAAATATTAACTTTAGAGTGTCCTTCAGTCCGTCTGTCTGTCTGTTCATAAAAATTGTTTCCTGTGATCACTTTTAAAGAACTTTTCCAACAAATTTACTTAAAATATAGAAAATTGAAACATTAGTGAATGGCCATTGGCCCTTCAGAATGTTGATGGGGTTCTAACCGGTAGGGGACTTATGGATTGCTTGCAATACTATGATAATTGCTTGTTTTACCTGGGTTGTGTTTGCTGTTGGTTTTATATTTGTTTTACATGTACATCCTAATTTATACTTATATAGAGTAGACCTTGAAACTGTGTAAATTAAACCCAATTCTTGTGAAAATTCTTTTATAGGCTATTCTGACTTAACCAATAGAATATATGCTGTCCTGCGGTTTCACAAGACCCCCAGACAGCAGAGTTTACTTGTATGCTGTCCTGTGCTTTCACAACATCCCCAGAATACACTTGTATGCTGTCCTGTGCTTTAACAAGACACCCAGAATATACTTGTATGCTGTCATTTGGTTTTGCTAGACCACCAGAATATAAGCTTCCTTTGGTTTGACTAGACCTCCAGCATATTAAATGATGCTACTTTATGGTCTTACTAGACCACCAGGATGTATGCTACCCTGGCTCTTTAGGTCTTACTTGACCACTGGAATTACATCTGCCTTGAGGTTTAACTAGACAAGAAGAATATTTGCTGTCCTGTGGTCATACAAGACAAGTAATATATACATGTACCTGTATGCTAAATTACTTTGAGGTCTTATAGTATAATTGGACCACTGACGTTCTCTCTTTTAAACCAACAAATCTATCTTGCAGTGCACTTTGAAAAATCAATGCATGTTTTAATGCTTAGTTTTCTATCAATTTTGTATAATCAATTATTTATTTAGATTTATTTTGGAGTGTTTTTAAGTCTGACCCACAGACCCATCAGTGGCAAACCAGGAAGTTTTTGGAGATATCATTTGGCATTCTTCCCCGTTTACTACTTAATTAATCTAGATACCATCCCTGATAGGGCTTGATAGTTTCTTAGTAGAGAAATTTACAGTTATTGATTCAAATTTTCTCATGTCCTATATAAACTGCATACATGTAAGTCAATTAATTTTGCTTTTAAAGTTATCTTTAATCAAAGCATTTCATATCAACCCTTTGTATAATGGACTCGTCCAACTTTGAAACTGGGACATTCCACTATTAATTCTTAGTTGGGTTTTAAGTTGCACCTATACTATAAAAGGAGGTCCTACCATGCATTATTTCAAGAATGAGCAGGCACCCGAGTTGACAAAATTAGTTGACATTATGATACATTAATGCACTGAAAAATTTGGTAGTCTAACCTTACAGGAAGTAGCTATGGATAGTGCGTTTCCCATATCAGCTTCTTCTACTTGAAGAATAAACTTGTAAAATTTCATCCTCTTCTAGTTTTAAGTCTTAACTGGTGTATCACTTTACACTTACCAGTAATTTAAGTCAGGAAATGATACTGCAGAAATATACATACATACTTATGTATATTAATTTATCCACTTGGAAATATTTTGTATTCATGAAATAGATAGCTTTAATTTACTTTATCAGAGACAAATACAATTGTTTAAATATTTTATATACTCGAGCACAGCTACCAATCATATATCAGGCTTGGCTATCAGACTTGGCTAGCATCTTGTCCAATATAGGTTTTAGTCAGCTGCATACTCTGCAAATATTAGTCTATAGAATTCAGTATTGTACTCAACAATGTATAATAACCTCATATTATCATAGAATTATACCCACCTAACTTTTATGCTATGTTTCATGTATATTTCATTGTTTGTATTTTCAGACATATATAGGAGATATCTTGGTGTCAATCAATCCGTATAAAACATTACAAGGTCTCTATGGGGAGGAGGTATGTTTGGTATTTTATTTCATCATTGATTACCTAATTGTTGATTTGTGTATGTGTCAGGTGTTCTTTTTCCTGGTTATAATTTTGAGTTAAAGTACATTTATACATCATTTTGACAATAAGTTCCAGGGAGCCGACTCGAAAATGAATAATATAAAGTTGCAAGAACTTGTTTTGCAATGCGAGCTAAAACAAATATGTTTAAACTAATTTAACAATTGTTTATTGTGCTGTAGTTTTTAGTTTTATGTCACACTATGTCACATAGCATTTTTCCAGCTTTAATGGTAAAGGGGAAGACTCCAGGTGCCCTTTCCCCGGCATTATTTCAGAGGTAAGGATCAGGCACTTTAAATAGGGAAACCTCTGACTTTTCTGTTTAAGCCGCCAAAGCTGGATAAGCTTTCTCTTACTAACACCATGAAAGTGAGAATCCAATGTCTGTGGCAGGATTCAGACCTACAGCAGTGAGTGGCAAGTGGTTAGAAGTCAAATACCTTTTAACACTGACGCCCCTGACTTTACATACTGACCATATAATGAATATACATCCAGCAAAATTTTGACTACAAATAAAGAGCGTTTCTTTGGGCCTATAATAATTTTAAAACAGTAATTACAGTTTTTTAGAATATTTCACAGTTCACCTAAACATGTCAATGGGGTTTATTGGTGGTCCACGGTAATTAAAAAGTTGGTTTCATTTCCAGATTTAAAATAGCAGAAAGATTGGTTGTTTTGTAAGACAACTGTGGAAAAATAGTTGTTCTATATAAAGTTAATGTAATTCAGTGAAGTTAGTGCAAAACCTATCAAAATGTGGGTTATGTTGAAAGGTGTTATTTCAGTATAGTTAAATATATAAATTAAGGGTAATAAACACTATCAGACTGATGGTTTACTACCAATACTGTACCCCATGAACAGGCTATTGGACATTTTTTTGTAGTAATAGCATGGGATTAGGCTGATGATGATCTGTTATTTTGAAACATTGTTACCCCTGGACCATCAAGCTAAATGCCCTGAAAGAAGTTTTAAATGAGGCATCAAATTTTAGCATGACTTCTCAAAGAATAGGGAGAGCTATTGTACTCACCCTGGCATTGTCGTCACGTTGATTAAATTTTGGGTGCATGTTGGTATCTCAAAATTACTCAAGGGAATGTGTTGAAACTTCACATAATAACTTGTTCTCTTTGATTATCTAACATGGTGGATACAGATCCCATAACTTGTGAGTTACCATTCTACACAGAGTTATGCCCCTTTTCTTACTAAATAGTTAAGTGAGCTGTCTTTTGGACAGTCTTTGTTGTGTTTCTTTTACTTGTCAAATTATATTTTTTCATATACATGTTATACCAAATTTAATACTTCTTATGAATCTTGCCATCAGGAGAATCTTTCATATAATGTAGTTAACCTACAGGTGCCGTCTAATGTGCTAAAAATAATGTGCAGGTAGTACATGAATTTTTATGCCTCAGTTTGGGGGGGGAGAGATATAGCTATAGGCTCTAATGTCAGTCCATCATGCTGTCACTCTGTCCTTAGATCGACAGTAGTGGAATGTGGAGGCATCCAAGTCCTATATAGACAATTTCTTAATTTGTTAATGTAATAATTGAGCTATTGACATCCTAAGATATATTTTAATCATTAATGCCCTATTGTATGTTTTATTTATTGTTTATGTTATTATATTCTCAGTTAGGACACAGGTATGGGAAAGCGAAAACATTAAGTGAGCTGTTACCCCATGTATATGCACTGGGATCTCGTGCCTATCATAATGTACAGAGACAGCAGGGGAACCAGTGTGTACTGGTTAGTGGAGAATCAGGGGCAGGTAAAAGAAAATAATTTATTTATTTTTATTATTTTTTTTTGTTTTTGTTAATAGATAAAAATATTAAAAAAAACATTGTTGGGGGTGTCAAGTACGTTGTACAATACATTTACTTTATTTATGTGTACATGTTGTAATTTTTTGTAATTCTTACAAATTCTGAGTTTTTGAAAAGTAACTTTGTTTTTTTTTGTAATAAATCTTTTAGTATCAGAAAGGAAAATACGAATAATGTAATAACTTATAATACCAAACGTTAAATTTGTATGTTTGTATTTTCACTCTCGCTGTATTTAATGTATGATGTATATTTGTGTAATGACGAGAAACTGTTATGTTCAAGCCATATTGTATATTATAATTGGTTCTGTTCTGTTCTGTTAAATACACGTTTTAAAACTGTTTATTGTTCCCAAACTGGTTCCCATTTTGTTACAGGTAAAACAGAGATTACTAAGATGTTGGTGGCTCAGATAGCCAGGTTATCTCAATGGAGTGGGGACTACTTTTTGCAAGAGCGAATAATCGAGGTATTTTCATATGCTGTATATTTTAATAACATCCCGTTTAGTCAATAAGTTGACAGATCTGTAAATGACTGTTTGAACTCAGCTTTGAAGCAAAATGTAGATCAATTTAAAGGTGCAGTTGTTAAACAATGGTTCATAATTTTGAAAATTACCTTATTGGAACTGTGCCCCTTTTTAACTTAGAATTTTGGTTATAAGTGGTTACTCTTTACATTCAAGCATTAACACTGCATGTCGCCTGTAACATTTATATTTTCTATTTGGATGGCTTACTAGCACACAAACTAAACAGCAAATATACAGTCACAAACTCCTAAACATCAAGTAAACATATATGCAGTAACAATAACAATATTTGATATTAAAGGCATGGCTTAATCTATCTTGTAGACTTGCTTACTACCCCACCCTCTTGAAAGATTTTGGTATTTGAAGAGTGCAGCTGTACTTTAGCTTGATCTGTGGAATATTTGTTTAATTACAGGTGAATCCACTTCTAGAAGCCTTTGGTAATGCCTGTACTGTGATGAACAACAACTCTAGTAGATTTGGTAAACTCATAGAACTTATCTTCTCAGAGGACGGGAGTCTGCTGGGTGGTAAGTTCATTATTGTAGTTCCCATACTTACGTGTGTGAACAATTTTCAGGACTATTCTCTTTTTAATGCAGCATGCCTCCTAATTCATGGTAATTTTTCAATCATGTAAATTTTTAGGATGTATTACGAAGTGAAAAATTGTCAAGTGAACAAAGAAAGTAATTAACACATTAAAAACAGCATGAAAATTACGAAAATCTTTATATGTGATATAATTACAGCCACTATAACAGAGCATATGCTGGAGAAAAGTCGGGTTGTACGGCAAGGTCAAGGTGAGAAAAACTTCCACATCTTCTATAACCTCATGTGTGGATTCACTCCAGAAGAAAGGCAACGATACTTTCTTGATAAACCAGAAAAATACAGGTATATTACTATTGTATATTGTACATTATCTTAAAATGTGGTTTATTAACATTATATACATGTATACTTAAATACAGATGGACCTCAGCAAGGTTAAACTGAAAGAAGTGAAAAACTTGATGGATTAGTACAGGAGAGAGATAACTAGGTCGGACTGTACTTAAGTCAGAAGTTTTAACCCAGTGCAAGGCTTTGTGGAACAATTTTACAGAACTGTTTACTTTCTTTACCACATTATTTGTTGTACTGCTAGTGAAAATTAATATGCAAACTAACAGATGTAAAGTGCTGCACATTTAAAAAGAGAAAATTATATGTATAGCTGAATAAATCTTATAAAAATGTAAATAAATATTAATAATATATAATATTAATAAACAGTCTTGCTAGATATGCTTCAAAGCTCCTTCTCCAACCCCCACCCCCTGCTTCAAAAAGAAAAAGCCTAAAAACTGTAGAAAAATCAGCCTTGCACAAGGATGTCAAAATTCAAAGGGTTTTGTGCAGACGGAATGTGCCAAAATATGTTGCTATAGCCAACTTTATAAATTGACATTCACATGTACACTGAAGTAATATTGTTATAATTGTTATATAATAGGATCATAGATCCGGGTCATGGTGCCCCAGTTATAGCCAGTGAGATAGATTATGACGGGTACCGTGAAGGAATGGACAATATGAGGAGGATCATGCCCATTGTTGGCTTTACTAGTCAAGTAAGTAAACACTATTTTGTGTTTTTATTTTGTAAAACATGTGTCAATTGGTTTGTAGATGCGTCAAGTATAGTGTGCTGTGTGTGTTGTGTGCTTATTAGCTCGACTATTCGATAAGAATAAGTAGAGCTATTGCAGTCACCCGAGCGTCGGCGTCGGCGTAACCACTTATGTTAAAGTTTTTGTAATAGTTCAAATATTTTCAAAGTCCATAGACATATGGCTTTGAAACTTTGCACACTTGTTCACCATCATGACCCCAACCTGTAGACAGGAGGAGGTAACTCTATCAAGCATTTTGACAGAATTATGCCCTTTTTCGACTTAGAATTTACGTTAAAGTTTTTGTAATAGTTCAAATATTTTCAAAGTCCATTGACATATGGCTTTGAAACTTTGCACACTTGTTGACCATCATGACCCAACCTGTAACAGGAGGAGGTAACTCTATCAAGCATTTTGACAGAATTATGCCCCTTTTTCGACGTAGAATTTACGTTAAACTTTTTTGTAATAGTTCAAATATTTTTCAAAGTCCATTGACATATGGCTTTGAAACTTTGCACACTTGTTCAACGTCATGACCCAACCTGTAAACAGGAGAGGTAAACTTTATCAAGCATTTTGACAGAATTATGCCCCTTTTTCGACTTAGAATTTACGTTAAAGTTTTTGTATAGTTCAAATATTTTCAAAGTCCATTGACATATGGCTTTGAAACTTTGCACACTTGTTCAACATCATGACCCCAATCTGTAAACAGTAGGAGGTAACTCTATCAAGCATTTTGACAGAATTATGCCCCTTTTTCGACTTAGAATTTACGTTAAAGTTTTTGTAATAGTTCAAATATTTTCAAAGTCCATTGACATATGGCTTTGAAACTTTGCACACTTGTTCACCATCATGACCCCAACCTGTAAACAGGAGGAGGTAACTGTATCAAGCATTTTTTTTACTATCAAGCACTAAGAATAGTCGAGCGTTGCTGTCCTACCGACAGCTCTTGTTTTTACTATCAAGCACTAAGAATAGTCGAGCGTTGCTGTCCTACCGACAGCTCTTGTTTCACCTTCCGCTTTCAACATCTGCTGTTGGCTAGCCCAATGTGAAATGGAAGCAGATTGTGTAAGTCTTCCCTGCTAGTACAAAGCCTCTCTACAGACAAGCCCTTTGTAGTGCCTTTCTCTCTTCAAGTGAGTACCTAACATTCTCAGGCTGAATTACAGGGGATTCGGAGGTGGTCGGCCCTAGATGTGCGTGCATGCTAGGCCCACCGTCGTCTGGGCATGCCCTGACGCCCATGAACAGGCCCCCAGCTATGGGTAAATAGCTCCACTGCCTTGTAGATGCCTCAGGAGAGGCTGAGGCTAAGGCTAAACCCCCCCCCCCCCCCCTTCTTGCCAGGATTAAATTTCCGGCATGGTTAAACTAACGGAAACACCAGTCTGATATGCAAGAAGGTATGTTTTAACACTTTCTCTTGTTATGTATAATGCGTTTGTTCTACATTATGATTTGGTTGCCCAGTATTTCTTATGGTGTTTTGTCGACTGACCATTATTTAAACTGAAGCTTGATTGAAAGTATTTTGTCTTATACTATAGCTGAGTCTACAGATTCTAGTTTAGATCTTTAGCAGTTTGGATTGTATAGAACCAAAAATTCCTACCAGCATATAACAGTATGAAAATGTTGCTGTATGAATGTTAAAATGTACCTAATACAAGTGTAACATGTACGGCACTCAAACCCTGTCGGTGAAAAGCTAGCTCATCACCGAGAGTGGTTTATGCCCTTATATATTGGATACTTTCCTATATGTTATTTCATCACCTTTAGTTTTTGCATATTATGGTTTATGCCCTTATATATTGGATACTTTCCTATATGTTAATTCATCACCTTTAGTTTTTGCATATTGTTTATGCTCATTATAGGTATTATGACTTTCTACTAACGTTATTACATTACGTTCCCCTCTGAGAAGTCCCGTGCGGAGACTTGACCTGGGAAATCATTGGGTACAGCAACTCCAGTCAGGCAGTTGTCTACATCCCCCACACTAGCCACCAAATTTAACATGTACAGCACATAAACCACTCTCAGTTGTGAGCTAGCTTTTCACCGACAGGGTTTGTGTGTCATACATGTTACACAAGACTGATTTATCTGTTAAATTAATAATTTATTTGTTGATATATATATTATTGTAGGATATGGATGTAGTGTTTGCATTACTGGGTGCTATATTACACCTGTGTAATATCGAGATGGCAGTCGAACCTGAATCAGAACAAGTGATGGTGATGAATGAGGAGGAAATTGATTTCGGTAAATAAATGTATATGTACAGGATTATAACAAAATTCCCTTTCATAAAAAAAGAAAGAAAAGGATGAAATTCAGGACAAATGCTACAAAATCAAGAGGTTTTAGGTTCAAGCTATAACCTGGACATTTCTGATTTAGTTGAGCAAGCAATTTACCACATATACTGTAGATTTATTTTAGCCAAGTGTAAATTAGTATCTTCAAAAGTGGAATAAGTATGTTACCTCTATCCCAAACTTGATGAATTAAAAATTTTGATGGACACTTATTCTTATCTGGATATTATAGGACTTTGTGAGACATTTTTGAACAACAACTTTTCAGACAATGAATTTCAGTTTAAAGGTTATCAAATGTTTCGTTTGGATAGGAAAACACATGGTGGTGGCCTATTTTATATGTAAATGAAAATTTTTCATGTGTTTCTAGGCTTGATCTACAAAATGATGATATTGAAGCTATCTGGCTTGAAATCAAGAACAATCTACAAAAACCATTTATTTTTGGATATATTTATTCTTATATAATGTTTTTTCCCTAGATTTTCATTTTACATGTTTCTTAACTATATTGTATTTGTAATTATGTTGTTGTTTATCATACCTTTTGTTTGTAAATGTTTATATTATGTACATTGTATATTTGATAGAGGCTCATAGGGAAGACTGGGCATGCCCAACTATGTTGCCTCTTTAAATAAAGTCTTTATTATTATTATTATTATTATTATTATTATTATTATTATTATTATTATTATTATTATTATAATAATGGCAACTTTATCAATGGTCTAAAATAGTTGTAATTTTTAATTCTATAATAAAGATAAATAGTAAACATGTATACTGTAGGAATGAAAGGAGATTCTTGCATCACATTTAATTATACTAAATTTTAGTTGTACATGTAATTTTTTTTCAGCAATTAAGTTGAGTTATTCAGTTATGACAGTATCCTTGAATTATTCAGTTATGTATTCATATTTACAGCTGCAACCTTACTGTCTGTACAAGCAGAAGATTTAATCACAGTTCTCATGGCAAATATTAATTGGGTTAGAGGTAAGTGGAAATATTATATTAAACTGTTTGAATCTCAGTAATTATAATAATAAACTTGAGTCATATATACAGATCCAGACATCCATGTTGGTTGGAACAGACTGATTGACTAGGCACAAATGTGCTGGTGGTTCTTTGTTTGAACAGGTCAAATAGGTAGATTCAGTTGCCACAAGCAATTTAAAGAAGATAAAAGTAACAGCAAGACAAATTTCTTTAAATGTTACAATAGATATTTGAAACAAATATTTTTATCTTATATGTCCAAATTTTAATGTTATTGTAGGTGAGCGTATAGTTTACATAAAGAGTTTAAACCAAGCGGTAGATGGACGGGATGCGATGGCTAAGGCTTTGTACAGTAGACTATTCTCCTGGATTGTTCAGCAGATTAACTTTATGCTTCATGAAGATGAACAAAGGTAAATAGTTTAGGTGAAAATTCTGATGTATAGTTTTTCTTTGATTTGTTAAGAGAAATTGGAAAAAGGAGTTTCGCTGCTTGTCATAGCAATATTTGTAATTTTGAAGAAAAATCATGATTAAGGCTATTTTTGGATGATAGTTTTGTTAATCCAAAACTCAGTAGCTGCTGGTGCAGTTTGATTTAAAGGCACTTAAAAGTGTATTGTTAATTGTTATATAAACTAGCATTCAAGACTGAGGGAAAAATTGTCTATGCTAAATCAGCCTTTAAAGAGCCAGCTACATTTATGCAGTAACACCAGGCTCTATACTGCTTTGTATTTTAATATGGAAGTCCCTTAATTTTTAAATGGAATACTCTATATTCAAACAGGGTCTTTCAAATAGAATGGTCTGGAAACATGCTATGTAAACTGTTCTTGCTACAATTAAACATGTCTCGGTATAACTCGATATACTTTGCTATATGCAAATTATGTAAGTGTTCAAGAAAAGGGCGAAAGAGTTTGATTCTTAGCAGGGCTTAACCATTGCACAACTTAAAGGGTTAATGCCACTTAATTGATAAAGTATTATTCATGTGCCATTTCTATGATAAATGATATTATTTCAAATACAGAAGAGAAAATATAAATATATTTCAGGGAAGGTGAGAGGTATGTTATAGGCATCTTGGACATGGCAGGGTTCGAACATTTCCAGGTGAACAGTTTCGAGCAGCTGTGTATTAATTCAGCCAATGAGAGGCTACAACATTACTTTAACGAGCATATTTTCTCATTGGAGCTGAGAGAATATCAAGCCGAAGGAATCAAACAACCAAAAATAAAGTTCTCAAATAATGATGAACTGCTGAATTTACTGTTCCAGGTTAGTTGTTAAAACATGGTTTTTCACATAACCGGCCAACTTTTGCGACTTTTGTGAAAATTGTATGGCACGGCTGTGTATATGTTTTGATGTTATGTCATTTGCATTGCACAAACATAGCATAAAAGCATGCTAAATAATTTAGTGTTAAACTATAGGTGGGTCAATGAGTGAAAGCTTCAATGATAAGTTTCAACAATAAGTTTATTTGCTAATCAAGTTTTAAAAAAAACTTTCCTATTTCATTTGACACAGATTTACCCTTCTTTTTTGTAGAAACCTATGGGACTTTTTTCCCTCCTAGAGGAAGAGTGCTTGTTGGCCAGGACTACTGACATGTCATTTATAGACAAGTTAAACAAACAGATGTCAAAACCAGACCTCTACAAGAAGTCCAAACACAGGGATCCAGTCTTTGGAATTGTTCATTATGCTGGCTTGGTATGTGATAATTTATATATCAGATGACTTGGTGAACTAATTAATATATAAGATGATTTGGTGAACTAATTAATATATCAGATGACTTGGTGAACTAATTAATATATCAGATGACTTGGTGAACTAATTAATATATCAGATGATTTGGTGAACTAATTAATATATCAGATGATTTGGTGAACTAATTAATATATCAGATGACTTGGTGAACTAATTAATATATCAGATGACTTGGTGAACTAATTAATATATCAGATGAATTGGTGAAATAATTAATATATCAGATGACTTGGTGAACTAATTAATATATCAGATGAATTGGTGAAATAATTCATACATATCATATCAGATGACTTGGTGAACTAATTCATATATCAGATGAATTGGTGAAATAATTCATATATATCAGATGACTTGGTGAACTAATTAATATATCAGATGAATTGGTGAACTAATTAATATATCAGATGAATTGGTGAAATAATTAATATATCAGATGATTTGGTGAACTAATTAATATATCAGATGACTTGGTGAACTAATTAATATATCAGATGAATTGGTGAAATAATTAATATATCAGATGATTTGGTGAACTAATTAATATATCAGATGAATTGGTGAACTAATTAATATATCAGATGAATGTGATATAATTAACTTATCACAAAAACCATGGTGCAGGAGTGTAATAGAGCCATTTTAATAAAAATGATATATTGTAATAATAATTTGACATGATATTATTTATTTGGTATTGAAACATAGCGTTAAAGCACTGTAGGCGAATCAATGAAAAAAAGACTCTATTATAACTGTAAACTGTTCTTACTTTGGATATGTGATATACAGAATGTTACATTTATGTAGATTTGATACTTAATTTATTGTACAAGTTGAATTTAGTAAATTTATATATTAGATGAATGTGGGATGATTTATATATCAGATGAATGTAAAGAAATAATTATATATCAGATAATATATTTTGAATATCAGTCAACTATGTGATAATTGATATATGAGATGAATCTAAAATAATTCATATATCAGATGAATTGGTGAAATACTTTATATATCTGATGAATTGGTGAATTAATTCATATATCACCTGCATTAGGGAAATAATACATGTATCAGATGAATGGGGGGGGGACATATATATGATAAATGTGAAATAATTCATATATTAGATGAATTGGGGAAATAATTTATATATCAGATGAATTGGGGAAATAATTCGTATATCAGATGTTTGGGGGGGATTCATATATCAGATAAATGTTAAATAATTCGTATAGCAGATTAATATGAAATAATTTATATATAAGATGATTATGAGATAATTTACATATCAGATAAATGTAAAGTGTATCATATATAGGATGAATATGAGATAATTTATATATCAGATAAAATTTTTGTGTCTATTTTGACAGGTAACATACACAGCTGTAGGATTTCTTGACAAGAACAGAGAAAACTTATCAACTAACATGCAAAGTTTGATGGAAAACAGTAAAAATAATCTGGTCAATGAATTGTTCTCGGCCAAAGTTCTTAATACTGGAACACTAGATTTGAGGTAACGATTTTATATAAATATTTGAGATGCAATTTATATATTTAAGATACAGTTTGTTCTTTTCAGGCATGGTTTATATATTTCATACATGGTATATATAATTTAGACATGGTTTATATATTTTAGACAATGTTATTTTTTTAGACATGATTTATATATTTAAGACATGGTTTATATATTTAAAACATGATTTATATATTTAAGACATAATTTATATATTTAAGACATGGTTTATATGTTTCAGACACAGTTTATATATTTCAGACATGGCTTATATATTTCAGACATGGTTTTATATATTTCAGACATGGCTTATATATTTCAGTCATGGTTTATATATTTCAGACATTGTTTATATATCTAAGACATGGTTTATATATATATTTAAGACATGGTTTATATATTTCAGACATTGTTTATATATCTAAGACATGGTTTATATATATCTAAGACATGGTTTATATTTTTCAGACATGGTTTATATAGTTCAGACATGGTTAATATATTTTAATCATGGTTTATATATTTTAGACATGGATTATATTTTAAGACATGGTTTATATATTTCATACATGGTTTGTATATTTAAGACATGGTTTATATATTTCAGACATTGTTTATATATCTAAGACATGGTTTATATATATATTTAAGACATGGTTTATATATTTCAGACATTGTTTATATATCTAAGACATGGTTTATATATATCTAAGACATGGTTTATATATTTCAGACATGGTTTATATATTTCAGACATGGTTTATTTTTTTCAGACATGGTTTATTTAGTTCAGACATGGTTAATATATTTTAATCATGGTTTATATATTTTAGACATGGATTATATTTTAAGACATGTTTTATATATTTCATACATGGTTTGTATATTTCAGACATGGTTTATATATTTAAGACATGGTTTATATATTTAAGACATGGTTTATATATGTTTCAGAAATGGTTCTGGGAAAAATAAGTGGCAGAGACCAGCTTTCAACCAGCCACAGAAAAGACAATATGCTCCAGGGGACAGCCTTTCTAGACAAGCTGGAAGGAAAATAAGGCAAAAGTATGTAGAATTTTCTCACACAATTCTTAACAATATACTGTATACTTATTGAAATGTTACTTTATGCTTACATGATTTATTATTCCATAAAATTGTTTGGAGCATATGCAGTATTTTATTTGTTGGATATTTGAGATATTACCCTTACATTATAAAAGATAACATTTTAGTTTCATATAGGCGTAGTCAGATTCTAAAAATACCCCTTCCTTCTTTTTTATAGCCCCACATACCTGTAACTTATTGTTTAATACTCTTTCATATCACTTAAACAATTTACTGTTATTCTATGTATTTTCAAATCTATTTCAGAATGAAAGAACAAAAGTCATTTCAAGACATTCCATTTACACCAAACCCTAATTCAGCAAGTGCTCATTTCAAGGTCAGATGTTAAATACATGAATTAACTTATTTTACCTATTCTAAATGATTCTTAAAAGGGGGCTTTTATGATTGGCTGATAAAAATTTCATGTTTATAAAACAGGATTAATAACTAATTGCACCGGTGCTAGAAACTACTCTCGGGTAACTTTTAAGTCGAAACTCAACAGAGCTTCGTTAAAGCTGTAAACATTCCAGTCTGTACCTGCAGTCGGTGTAATATCCTTATATGGTGACATCAAATTACTTGCAATGGTTCAAAATTTGTCAAGAAACTCTTGGTCAGGTTTCTTTCTTGTGAGCAAGTTATCGGGTTAGCTGACATAAAGCTGGTGGTTCTAGTCAAGTTAAGGCTTGTTTATTGCAAGAAGGGGCACCAAATATCTTCTTCTGTCAGTAAAGCTGGATAGATACATCTAACCTTAATAGTGTTGCTTGGACTTAAAAAACTTGAACAAAAAAATATTGAATATTGTTTTTAAAAATCTTGGATAGGCGTAAGAGTTACTTACCCATTAATATTGTGGATGTTGATTTTGTACATGTGAGGAAGTTCTCTAGTCAGCTCACAGGTGGTTGGTGATTGTATACTGAAGACTTTAAACTGTATCAAATTCAATTCCAGGTCTGTTTATATACAGCTTCTTTAAGGCATTAATCATGGCATCACATGTTTATAGTTGAGCATGAGATCAAATGTTGAAATAAACATGTTGTCAGTTACCCATGAGATCAAATGTTGAAATCGAACATGTTATCAGTTGCCCATGAGATCAGATGTTGAAATCAAACATGTTGTCAGTTACCCATGAGATCAAATGTTGAAATCAAACATGTTGTCAGTTACCCATGAGATCAAATGTTGAAATCAAACATGTTGTCAGTTGCCCATGAGATCAAATGTTGAAATCAAACTTGTTGTCAGTTGCCCATGAGATCAAATGTTGAAATCAAACATGTCAGTTGCCCATGAGATCAAATGTTGAAATCAAACATGATGTCAGTTGCCCATGAGATCAAATGATAAAATCAAACATGATGTCAGTTGCCCATGAGATCAAATGTTGAAATCAAACATGTTGTCAGTTTCCCATGAGATCAAATGTTGAAATTAAACATGTTGTCAGTTGCCCATGAGATCAAATGTTGACATTAAACATGTTGTCAGTTGCCCATGAGATCAAATGTTGACATTAAGCATGTTGTCAGTTATCCATGAGATTAAATGTTGAAATCAAACATGTTTGTCAGTTACCCATGAGATCAAATGTTGAAATCAAACATGTCAGTTGTCCATGGGATGAAATGTTGAAATTAAACATGTTGTCAGTTGGCCATGGGATGAAATGTTGAAATTAAACATGTTTTCAGTTGTCCATGAGATCAAATGTTGAAATCAAACATGTTGTCAGTTGTCCATGGGATGAAATGTTGAAATCAAACATGTTGTCAGTTGCCCATGAGATCAAATGTTGAAATCAAACATGATGTCAGTTGCCCATGAGATCAAATGTTGAAATCAAACATGTTGTCAGTTGAGCATGAGATCAAATGTTGAAATCAAACATGATGTCAGTTGCCCATGAGATCAAATGATGAAATTAAACATGTTGTCAGTTGCCCATGAGATCAAATGATGAAATTAAACATGTTGTTAGTTGTCCATGAGATCAAATGATGAAATTAAACATGTTGTCAGTTGTCCATGAGATCAAATATTGAATTAAACATGTTGTCAGTTGCCCATGAGATCAAATGTTGAAATCAAACATGTTGTCAGTTGTCCATGGGATTAAATGTATTGTCGAAATCTTACATTGGACTAGTTCATATTGATAATCGTATTTTTTTTCTCCTTCTTTGTTCTAGAATTCTCTCCAGTTGTTAGTAGACAGATTGAAGACGTGTGAGCCACAGTTTATTAGGTAAATATAAGTACACATTTACAAGTTTGTGCCTGAGTTAACAATTTTGTTTTCATGCTAATCACGTATTCATATAAAATGAATCGACAAAATACAGGAATGTTGCAAATATGTAGTTTTAAAAGTTTGAAGAAATTGCTCAGGGTAGTCAATATAATTATATATTTGTTCTTAGAAAACAGTTATAACAGTGTGTTGTGCCGTACATGTATTGACCATTTTACTGAGTGTTAGTTTTTAAGGAGAAAATTTACAAGGAAATTGGGCATCGTTTAAAGAAATTAAAGAAAACATTTACGAGCAAATTGGCCTTCGTTTCAAGAAAATTGCTGCTTTTTGTGTCAAATTATAATTATGTAAATGAATTTTTGAAAAAGATGAAATTGAAAAATTCCTTTGACACATATTAAATGTAGTGCTCCATAAATTGCAGATTTTGAAAGAAAATGAAAATATCTGAATGTTTCTTTTTATAAATATATAAATTGATCGAGTCAATAATTGAATCATAGCAAATTGATGATTTTATTTTAGAAAATTATTCTATAATATTTTTAACCTGGTTTGGTACTTAACATGAGTGTAGCCTTTCAAGATTATTCCAGAGTTTTGAATTTTAAGACTCTAAAAGATATTTCCTTCATAAATCTATACAGAATGAAAATTACTAATAAATACACGTTTTTCAGAATTTTCGAAGTAGTAACTTTTAACTAATACTAGTAGTATATGCTAAGCAGACAGAACCATTTAGCTATGAATAAATGTATTTTTGATATTGTATAAATTTGTATAAAAATTGTTGTTTATATAGCTATAGTGTATGGTGATCAGGTGAGAGCATGTTTCATGTTAGGTGTTATGTGCCGATGTTAGTTGTATTGTGCATTTTACACACAACAATTGCTCTACTTTTATACACCACTGATGACAGAAGGCATATAAAGTGATAACACAAATAATATCTGTCATATGTTGCGGTTTAGATCCCGATGGGGACCCGCCCATTGGGCAGTAACGAGGCTTGCTGAGTTACCACCCATGGGTGGATTCCCGAAAGACAGATATTCCAATTTTGTCAGATATTTTTTCTTGCCTATTCTACCATATTCCATATATTTTAAACTCTTAACCTTAATAAAACAATTTTCCATGGAAATTTATGTCATTACACCCATAACTATTTTCTTACAACAGCGTATGAAATTACAACTGAATTCATAACGGTAAATTAAGCCATCGAAAGCATGCCATCACACAGCACACAACTTATCTGGGACCCCCCATGCCAGATGAAATTTCCAGCATGGGTAAAACTAATGGAAACACCAGTCTGATACGCAAGAATATTATTGTGTTGATATGCTTAGGATTATCTACTGTTTATACCTGAACACAAGTTGCGTGCTTTCAATGATGTCATTCCTGAATTAAATTACGTTCTTAAAATAAATTAACATCATTTTGACATTCTGAATGAAGTTGTACATTCATATGCTATTATAAGAAATAAGTGCTAAATGAAAATATTTGTTTTTGTAAGTTCTTTCTGAAATATGATTTCTATGTAATATGCAAAAAAAACAAACAAACACCGGCTGCTGTAACAGACAGGAATATCTAGTTTGCAGAAACCCGGCAGAGCCTCGTTACCACTGTAAACAGTTACCCTCGAGCTAGATATTCCGGTCTGTACCGGAATCCGGTGTAAGATCCCTATAATATTTATACACTTGTTTCCAAGATTTATAGAAACATTGGAAAGAGTTTGTGACTTGTTGTTTATAAACTTATCTGTAAGGATAGAAATCCCTAATCTCTATAATAATATGTATTGTAATATGAAGCATGGTTTATAAATAAATAAAATATGGCTGGTAGAGTTTTAAAGGGACTCAACTGTGGTTTTTTGACATAACCGGACTGGCAATATTTTTTCAAGATTAATGTTCCATTTGGCATAGGTCTAGACCAGAAATGTGTGCACAAAATTCCAGATCATTCACTCACTCTGTTATTTCCATAACAGTTATTATAATTGTAAGAATTGACATACATGTAAATTGGAAAGTTTTGCAATGTTTTTCACTCAAATTGGGCTAAGAAAAACACAAAAAGTTCTTATCCAATTAAATTGGAGTTTGTTTCATTTAGCAGATTTTTCCATTTCATGTGCTTCACTTGATTTATGCAAGAATTTCAAATTTTTATTGTAAGTTTTTAGGATTTTTTTACCTCAGTGGAGTTCCTTTAATGACGTTTAATGATTTAATGACTAAATTGACCAAGTAAAGCAGTTTGGTTTAAAATTAAACTGCTCAATAGTTTAGTGAAATTTTTATGTTAAATTGTTTTAATTTGTAAGGTAAGGGGAGGTGCACACTTTACTAGGAAATATATTTATCTATTTTACTTAAATTTATTGCAAATGGTACACAAGTGTTGCATGATATTGGCAAAGGGAAGTTAGAAAGTGTTACTGACCATTGAAAAGAAATAATGTATAATTTACAAAATAAGGTTTCACATCAGATGTAAATGTCATTTTATAATCAGTAACGTAACAGAAGTATCAAATTGAAGCTTCTGTAGATAGTCAACATTTAATTTTATAAAATTTTAGTTCTTGTTCAAGTTAATTGCCATATGGAATTTGCATTTTTATGCTCTGAAATTTATTAATTTATTTTGTGGAGCAAATAGATGCTATTTTGGCCTTCTTTCCATTCTTTGTCACAATTACTTTACATTTTTGAAAACACATTAAGTTTAATTCATTAACTGATATTCTTGCATAAAAACTACATAATTAAATGCTCTGAAATATACATAATTGGAGAAGAAAAGATGCACTGACGGATAGATTCTGGTGATTTCTTTTCTCCTTTCGATTGTTTAATTTGCGTAACTCAGACTGCAAAGTAAAAGCATCTGGTAAAATCAAAACATAACTTTCAAATGATGTCACACTAGGACATGGAAACCAAAGTGTCTTAATACAAAATACAGATAACAAAGGGCAGAAATATCTATTAATTAAGTTGTTTATACTTTAATGCAAGTATAGTGTTCAGTTGGCTGGATCACTGTCAGTGAGGTTGAAAAAAAAAGGTTTTTCTACTATCACAATAAAGACAATATTTTTAGGTTTGTCAGAGCAATATTTTGGGAGTATGCCTTGGCATTACCGATATTCCTGATTTGTGCTTGAATGAAAAATTATTTTGCCTGAACCTGCATGGAAAACCCAGCATTAGATAAAATGTTAGATTCCCATATTAATAAATCCCACATAAAGCTGTTATTGTGGTGCAATTTATGCTGCAATTTGGTTAATAAACATGCATGCTGTAAGACTGGGGATTCTATATACCCTATATATTAGTTTCCTAGCTGATTAGATAGGTAGTCTCATTATGTATGTTCAATGGGAAACAGAAAAAAAATGCCCATAAGATGATTAGTGGCCTAGAGGTTAAGGGGTCTGCCTCTCAGCCGATGGATTGATGGTTCAAGCACTACTCAGGGTCATGACCTCATTCTGTCATATGGCACTTGACACTGGTCTGGTCCAGGAAGCAGTCTTGAAATTTTTCAGTGTAAATAATATATATACTCACAGATAAGGCTCCTTCCCCTTGTGGTTGACGGGTTGCATTTAAGAGTTGCAGCATCAGAATTACAGCCATGGTAACTTATCCATGCATGATCAAAAGAGGTGGCTAAATTGGTTCAAAATAATAGAGTCCGTGCATCTCTTAGCTCCAGCAAGTGAGGTGGTTTTGACCTGTCATGTGTGTTTCTTTAAGTTTGTAACACCCAAGGTTTCTCAAAATCATCTTTCTTGTCTATGACCTAAATTCTGACAGTGCATAATAAAACCAAACAAAACAAAAGACAAGGCTCCTTTTGAATCTGTTGTACTGGTATGACTGGTAATGAATGAAACCACATATCATTCCAGCTTATGGTAAAAGTTCTAGAAATATACACATTTAAGATGCATATAATATGAATGGATATGCAATACTTATAAACCAAATTGTTTATCTTTTTATGATACTAGGTCTATAATTATGCTTTAAGGTAAATTTTACACATAATGATATAGGTATGAAAGTACAAAAAATTTGACATCAGTCTGTGACTTCTGCAATTTGACTTATTGTCACCAGTGTAGAGTCAGGCTCGAGCTAGCACATCCATGCAGGTCTGGCCGGGCTCTATACTGTTGGTAGCTCAATTTTTGTGTTTTTTTATTGAAATTCTTTAAAATTAGAATATACTATTTCATTTTCAAAAGCAGTGAAAATCCATGACACAAACTCGGCAGGTTATGGGTTTATATATGAAACAGTTGAATTGTGACTACCAACTTTGTCACTTTCTTTATTTTATGTAACTGATTTGAAAAATTGTAAGATTTTATTTTGGCTCATTCACACTTGTTTTTTATTTTTAAAGGCACAGAAACTGGTAAAATATATATCACTTTGAATTTTCACTGTCCTGTTGTATATGTTTTGTCTGAATGTGTATAATTTAAGAAACATCTGACATATTTTATCATGAAAAATAAGTTTTAAAAAAAAGTACCAGAAAGGACAGTTAAGAGGCCTTGAATTCAGCCTTAAAATACTTTGCTGGTTGTAATTTTGGTGTTGTAAATGTTGTTTAAAACCGGTAAACATAACTGAAAAAAATATGAATGAAAAAACAACAAATACATGAACATGGTTCGTATGTGAGAAGATAGGGTGGTTTGGAGATCGGACATAAATTCTAGCATCTGATTGGCCATTGAAGATATGTGTTGATAAACTAGTTTCCAGATTAACCCATGTCTACCTTGATCAAGGGTTGGGTTCTCACTTGACAATAAAGTATAATTATTGTTATTTAACTGTTAGTCTGTAGGCACTAACTGTCAATCTACTCATGCCACCAGTGCAGACCGGGACATCCATGCCGTCTGATCGTTGTCTGCACTGTTCACTATTCAGTCAGTACATATTTTGAAAATTTCCCTAAAATTTGTAATGGTTTAAGATATTTAGCAGTTTTAACTTGAATGGTAAAGAAGCTTTTTGAAATTCATAAACTAACTCAAATTTATAATTTATGATAGTTAATACTTACCATGTCAAATGAGTGTAACAGCGGTATTTAGTTTTGGGATAAGGTCTTTAAAGAATGACATAACCTTCTGCGTCAACATGTTTTAATATCAAAGCTGCACACCTCCAGATGAGCCAAAATATATCAAGAAAATCAAACTTTGGAAAAATGTACTAAGATTTTAAGAAAAGTAAATTCAAGTTATAATTAACATATTATGTGTGATTAATGACTGATTTTGCTGTGTTCATCATGCATATTTCTAAAACAGTCTCTGTAAGGGCTATTTTCTCTTTTTAGTAATTTACCTGGATTGTATTAGCACCGATTTCAATGAGTAAATTACTTCCTTTAAGTTCCTTCCTTAGTTCAATTCTCAATATTTTTCTTTTAAAATATGTTTTCAAAATTTTCATAAATTTATCATGAATCTGGAGGCATGCTGCTTTAAATGACACATTTCCTTAAGAAGTTAAGATCAAATTTTTATCTTTCAGATGTATAAAACCAAATCATCAGAAATTACCAAACAGTTTTGATACAAGACTGGTGTCCGAGCAGTTGAAGAGTACAGGTGTACTTGAAACCACGAAAATCCGGAAATCGGGCTATGCCGTTAGATTGCCATTTGATGTGTTCATGAAGAGGTTTGTGCTTTAAGATCATTCTTACATAATTTTCCCTTACACCCATTGAAAATGTATTATGGTATTGTCCTGCTTTGAATTTGGATTGGTCCATTTATAAATTAAGGTTTTTCAAAATCAAAATATTTTAATTAAACACAAGCCTGTAAAGAGTTTCATTATTTCAGATACCAAATTATAGCTGTTGTCCATTAGCAATATAGCAATTACAATGACTATGCTTTTCAAGTACCAAAATATAGCATATAATGAATTTGCTATGATTAATATAGCATTATAATGAATTAGCTATGATTTCGAGCATTATAATGAATTAGCTATGATTTCGAGCATTATAATGAATAAGCTATGATTTCAGATATTGAAATATAACATTATAATGAATTGGCTATGATTTCAGATATTGATTTTTAGCATTATAATGAATAAGCTATGATTTCAGATATTAAAATATAGCATAATAATGAATTAGCTATGATTTCAGACATTGAAATATAGATTTATAATGAATAAGCTATGATTTCAGATATTAAAATATAGCATAATAATGAATAAGCTATGATTTCAGACATTGAAATATAGATTTATAATGAATAAGCTATGATTTCAGATATTGAAATATAGCATTATAATGAATTAGCTATGATTTCAGACATTGAAATATAGCATTATAATGAATAAGCTATGATTTCAGATATTAAAATATAGCATAATAATGAATTAGCTATGATTTCAGACATTGAAATATAGATTTATAATGAATAAGCTATGATTTCAGATATTGAAATGTAGCATTATTATGAATTAGCTATGATTTCAGACATGGAAATACAGCATTATAATGAATTGGCTAATATGATTTTAGATATTGAATTGTAGCATTATAATGAATTAGCTATGATTTCAGATATTGAACTATAGCAGTATAATGAATTAGCTATGATTTCAGATATTGAATTTAAACAATATAATGAATTGGCTATGATTTCAGATATTGAACTATATCGCATATAATGAATTACGCTTTGATTTTAGATATTGAATTATAGCATTATAATGAATTGGCTATGATTTCAGATACCAAACTATAGCATTATAATAAATATGCTATGATTTCAAATACCAAAATATAGCATATTATCTATAAGCTATGATTTAAGATACCAAACAATAGCATAATAATGAACTGGCTATGATTCAGATACCAAAATATAGCATTCATGTATAAACTATTAGCTATGATTTCAGATAACAAACTATAGCATAATAATGAAATGGCTATGATTCAGATACCAAAATATAGCATTCATATATAAACTATTAGCTATGATTTAAGATACCAAACTAAAGCATAATAATGAACTGGCTATAATTCAGATACCAAAATATAGCATTCATGTATGAACTATTAGCTATGATTTCAGATAACAAACTATAGCATTAATGATTTATTAAATTGGCTATAATTTCAGATACCAATGTAAAGCATTAATGATTTAATAAATTGGCTATGATTTCAGATACCAGTATATAGCATATCCTATGACAGCGTCTCTAGAACCAAGTTCTAGATATTGTAATGTTATAATCAAGTGTGCCAAATTATCCGATGTTCAGATCGGTTTATCCAAAGTAAGTAATATTTTGTATTTTTTTATAAAAGCATAATGGATATAATGCTGGACTGTTTCTAAAAAAATTTTTTACTGCTAAATAGAAATTCTTGAAATAAATTGTATATGAGTATTTCTTCTTATAATAACTTACCATTCAAACTTAAAGTCTTTAGACGTCACTTGTGCTTTTTAATTTTGACAATGTCACTCAAGAATTGGGTCAATCCTGAAATTTCTGAGAGTCATTGTTGGGTACTGTGTAAAACATGTTATTATATGGCACATAAATGGTTATATGTCACTCAGACACTCTCTAGGTCATTTTGGCATCTTAACGAATTTGCTGTTGGATGATTCCTCCATGGGAGTAGAATCACTAACCTTAGCTTGGCTATTGAAGGAAGACCTCTAGCCGAGTAGAATTGCTGACCTTTCATAAGTAACCTGGACAGCTTCCCTTCATTAGATTATTCAAAGTACATGTTGGGGATATGTACACATTGTGTTGAGGGCCAAGTGATTTCAAAGCAAAGAAGCACTGTGTGCCATTGAGGACACCAGAGTTAGCAAGTGTTAACTTTGATTATAGGCAAAGGGTGAAGATATATAAATATAGAAATTAGAATTGACTGTTATTATAGATATTTATATTTCATGACTGTTAATACAGATAATGTCAGATATGTATGTTTTTATAATTAAGGTGTTCTTAAAGTACTGGCAGAGCGATCATCTAAATGCTATAATGGATGATATCATAGGGCGCGTTGTACGAGCACAAGCAAATATACGTGCATGTCTTGATCGGAGAAGGTTCTTGTACCATTTACGTATGTCAAAACAAGACGCCGATGAGGTCCAAGTATTGTCAAACTACATAGATCACCATGGAGACCAGTTCTTTCAGACAATGATGACACAAGATCATCATGACGTTTCTAGGGCAACCAGAGACAGGCTTGGCAGGGAAGTGGTAAGAATATTAAAATTTGCTGAATTATATACATAGTTTAATAAGGGGAAAATTTGGGAATGAATTAATCCTCCGGTATTTAGAGAGTTCCCATTTTTTCAGCGTCCGGTTTTCTTAACTTTCACTGTATGAGACATGTACCAGTAAGAATAAGGCATACTTCAGTCAGATTTATTTATAGTCTTGCAAAACATACTTCTGTAAGATGTATTTACAGAGTCAGTAATGCATACTGGTGTTATATATATTTTTACAGTGTCTAGTAAAGCTTACTTTTGACATTTTAAATGTTTTTTTTTTTTTTACTGCATAAAATTCAGTTACAATCGCCTATGAATGGTTACTATGGTAACCAGGGAGATTCTAGACTTCCAGATGTGTTTTCACCCAGTCCTATAATTCAAGGTGGAACAGTAGGCTTTTATAAGGTATTGTATTTTAAGTTATGATAACTTTTTACAGCGGTAATGAGGCTATGCTGTATTTTTGTGTGTATAAATTTTCACAAGAAAAATGTTTAGAGAAAATTATGATATATTGTTATTGGGTGAACTTCCATAAATATGTATGTTTTGTAACTGTTTTTTTTATCTTGGTTTTTTAACTTTAGCACACAAATTTATTGCTTTGACCACTGCTATTACACTTCTGTTTTAATACAGTACTTAAAAAAATTGCGAATGTGAAAGAAAAAACAGTTTGCTGCTTGAAAAAGTGGTGTTTAACCCTTCAAAATGTCAGAAATAACATTTGGTGCAGTACGCTATTTATGATATTGTTTTCGAGTGTTATTTTAATTATGTTGGGTTTTTATTCCAGCATATTTTACAACAAGTATTGGATAGATATCATGACCTTGACCCTGATGTGTGGTGTAAGATGTTTTACATGGAGTATGACCGTCCTGTTGCCAAGTTTTATATCTGTGATAAAGAAGTTTATATAGATGGATCGTATGAAGAATTTGATGGCAAAAGGTATTTTATGGAAATATTTTGCAAATTTTTTTTTTTGGTATCTTTTTGCACTGGTGTGGGTGGATTTAAGTTTGAAGGAGGAATGGGGCAAAACCAGCATTTAAATCCACAGCCTGTGGTAATAAATCTGTTGTGAATGTGTCATTGTTAATAAAAATTCACACATTGACCTCATATTTTCATTCTTTACAAAAATTAGTTTTCACTTGGTTATCATATCATTTATATAACCTTATTTTATATGCAAAACTGTATGTTGGTATTATCCCATTTTTCCTCATATAAAGGAATTGTGCAGTATTTTAAAGTCATTAGAATGATGTCAACAAGTTATATGGACGTAAAATGGTTGTTTGCAATATTATCATCATCTTGTGGCTCAGTACATATAAACTATTTATAATGGGCCATATAACCTGTCAAAAATCTTTATAACTTATGATGCATGCATATCTCTATTTATAAGAATTACAGAATAAGCTAACAAATGTCATGTTGTATTTTAGGATAGGTCTTGGTGCATTTAAGAATCCACAACGTGATGAAGTTACTGATAAAATCAGGACTTATATTGGAAAGGTAATAAAAAGTTTTTTCCTAATTATTTCCCAGATACTTTAAATTTAGATATGCATAGTTCTACTACTCAAAAAAATAGAAGTGGAGCTATTCTACTCACCCAGGTGTTGGCATAATTACTCGGTTTAGTTTTTTTTGATGCAACTTCATACCTCATTAACAACTGAATCTCGAAAGTTCACAAGTCTTCTATTCTATTATCTAAGGTTACTATTCAATTAACTATTCAATTCACATAAATTTACAAATTTTGACTAAAGTTTACCTCTTTGTGGACTGAAAAAAAATTCTGCATAAAGTTTGTTATATCTACCTCTATAAGCTTATAATTTCTTGCATATCAGACTGGTGTTCTGGTGATTTTAATACATGCTGGAAATTGCATCGGCCATATATTATAGTCTTTGTGCCAGCATGGTTATGGTCAAATCTATTGCCTCTCACTGCTGTGCGTTTTTTTTTATCCATCAAGGACTCTAGATTCTTTCATCTGAAGAAGCTATCCAGCGAGTTATGGGAAGGGCAGTGGTTCTACTCAAGTGTCTGCTTGTACCTGAAATAATGCATTTCTGGGCACCAGAGGTCGTTCAACAAGTAAAGCTGGAAATTGACTATACTGTCTTTACAGTGTCAGTGTGTCTTTCAATTTTTCATTATCACAAATTTATTGTACTGCACAACTGCTTTGCTTGATTGAAATTAAACTTGAGCTCTGGAACTGACTAACATAAAATTGTTACAAATATATACATATTTTCAGGGTATTCGTATTATAAAAGAAGCAGATGGTAGTTTATCTGCGACAAGATACGGGAAGAACGACATCATAGTGAAAGGTTACCAATATCCAGCAAGCCATTGTCTGTCAGCAGACGTCATCGTCAACCAAGGCAGACTTCCTTTTGATCAAAATGTCAAGGTCAGTTCTTTCATTTATTCGTGACAAAGGGCTTCCTAACCGGCATTTAGATTTTTTCACATATCATTTTCTTGATTGTACATATTTTTCCTGGAGTTCATTGTTGCTGCAGATAAAACTTGTATAACTGTTTTGACATTTGGATCATATATGTATATATTTAGTCTTTTGTGTTGTTAAGATGTATATGGAATTTATTTTGAAATAGAATTCATAAAAGGTTTTTATATTTTTATCTGTAAAATAAAAAAAAATCCCTTAATGGAGAGGGAAATTCCATTCTATATGGAGAAAAACTCCTAATTGTATAAAGGAAAATATTTCATTTTGTCGAGAAAAACTCACTGTTTCAAGCTAAATTATTGTGTCAAGAAAAATCCCTCATTGTGTTCAATTGTGTCAAGAAAAATACGCCATTGTCCCTCATTGTTTCAAGAAATATCCCTCATTGTTTTAAGAAATATCCCTCATTGTGTCAAGAAATATCCCTCATTGTGTCAAGAAATATCCCTCATTGTGTCAAGAAATATTCCTCATTGTGTCAAGAAATATCCCTCATTGTGTCAAGAAATATCCCTCATTGTGTCAAGAAAAATCCCTCGTTGTGCAGAGGAAAATCCCTCATTATGCAGGTAAAATCGCTCATTGTGTAGGAAAAATCCCTGATTCATGTATTTGTAGAGAAAATTCTTTCGTTTTTGCGAGAAAAATCCCTCATTGTGTGGAAGAAATACCATTATTATGAAGAAAAACTCCCACATCGAACAACTATCTTCTTTTCAGATATTTGATATGGAAGAATTAAAGAGTCATATAGGTATATCTATGAGAGGCGAGGCATACGACAGAGAACGATTACTAATGTTGTCAATATGTGGCCTTAGTTTTATAGAAGACAAGGAAGATGATCCTTCTACACCCATGCTGGCCTGGTATATAAACTAACAGCCACTTGAGATCTTAGTAGTCTGACAAAGGTAAAGTGTGCAAGTGTAACAGTAATATATTAATTAACATCATACCTTTGAGTGTATCAATACATCACTAGTGCAAGATTATTCTAAGCTGAGTCGACTATATGCAACATATTACGAGGCAGATACAATTAATAAACACTCTTCTTTATATGTGTATATATTTATAACTTTATAAGAGGCTCATATGTATTAGATCTAGATATTCGACTGAAAGAGATAATGTGCATAAAGTCAGTTAGTATATAAACACCCTCGAGTAGCTCCCACATAATCAGCAACTGACACCGAAGTTAAGATATCCTGCAAGGTAAGTGCCACGATAACAGTTTTCTTAGGATGTCTTGCATCCGATCCTTAGGTGACGTTCTAAGAGTTAGATTCCTCGAAAAATGTATAGTAGTAAATATCAGTATACCATATAAAAAGCCCACGACATGATGTAAAGTACCAGCAACTTTTGACATTTCGTAAGTAATTAGTTACGGCTGAGAGGGTAATGTGCATATGATCAACGTCCTTATAAAATCTACCCTGTGGGCGATTGCTCACAAACGTTTTATATACATTTCACGTTATACATGTTCTGAGAGATTCGTAGTGTGAATTTGCACTATTTAAATATCACAAATTGACTCAACAACACCTAGAAGGCGACAATCACTAAAAATAGCTTTATTCACCACTTTTTAAAAGGTAAGAATGCAAATATACAATTAGTGCATTGATTCAATAGCCACACTTCCCTCTACTTACGAATGGTCACAATCTCATCAAAGACGAGCCTTTGTTTTTATTCGTAGCGAGTGGATAAAACATACTTGTACTGCAACGTTCGTTAATAGTGCCATATTATATTTCTATATGGTAGGTAGCTTTGTACATAATCATCCGAGCTATGCTACCTCATATATCACAATGCACGTGAGACTTACTTTAACACTAATAGTTGGTAGTTATGTTTCTCTTACTATGAACAAACACATTAATAATTACATCTCGTCGATCTGCGCTTTTAATAGGTATGAACATATAGGGCTAAGTGACCCTCATCGAGTCCGAGTGATTAAAGAACGTACGTACTTCTAATCCATAAACTTACACTCTCTGGCCGTATGAAGTTCTGATTCCACCGGCAAGGTTGCTTCTTGAAGTTATTGAGCGGTACTTAAACACGTGAAGGTAATAGATCTATTACTCTTACGCGCGTACACATCCTCGCAGGAAACGATATAGTATATCACAAATTTCTAACAGCCCGACCTACCTACATGACTAGGCAATACTTTGGGAAACCAAGGAAATGAAACGAAATCAAACAAAATAATGGAAAGTGTCCACCACATGCCTCTAAATACATGTATTTAAACCACATAGTTGATATGAAATCATAATTCATTGGCAATGTTTTAAGTTGCAACTTTCATGATAATAGTTACAAATTACTTGTTTTTTATATATAAACAGTGAGAAAGAGTTTCACAGAAAATTGTTCAACTGTCACTTCCAAAATGATACAAAAACAGAGACAGATACAAAAATCTACAAAACATTGCCTGAAAAGAAGTGTATTTTGCTTTAAATCATTTTGTTGCAGTCTCCTTCTGGGAACCCATCGCTAGTGTCTCACTATTCTAACGTCGCCCAGCTTTTCCCTTGCTACTAGCAAAAGTTGGGCAAAAACATGGATCCTGTAATTTTAGTTGAAATTGTGTCCAATCTGAAAATAAAATTGATAAATGAATCAATACCATTAATGATTGAAAAGAAATGTTTATACAATTCATATATGATAAAACCTCACTGGAGTTTTCACTAGTCGTCCTGCTTCCAGGAAGTATGTTCCATATCTACCATGACAAGATAATAGAGACCTTAGAACAAGTCCACAGGTATATCATCTATCTATTAGCTAGAACAAACTGTACCTGTATTACAATCGGTTTATAGCTGGATGCGCAGAACTGTACATACTTATATATACCACTTGCCCCTCACCGCTGTGGGTTGGAATCCCAACAGGGACTTTGGATTCTTTCATGTGAGGAAGCTATTTAGCTAGCTTATGGAACATCTGTGGTTCTACTCAGGTGCCCGTTTGTGCCTTAAATAATGAACGGAAGGACATCTTAGGACTTCCTCTACCAGTAAAGCTGGATGAGTGCCCATTATGACCTATGCTGTGTTGGTGCAACATAAAACCAAATCAAAACAAACAAACATACAAATATCTTTTTTTTTTTTTTTTTGCATTTTTTACGATTTTTTTTCATGGTCAAGTGTTGAAAAAAAATAAACATGCATAAACATGTAAGCATTTACCTTGAAATGCTATGAAACTATATGATACTGTGTTTATATTATGAACTTAATTATAAAAAATTTCAGTTCGTTTGAGTCACATATAATTTTTTTTATTGATTAATGTACATCATCCTGCCATCTATTTTTTCATGCAAGTGTTGACAGCTGTTACAAGTCTCAATATTAATAAGTATTGCACTCCATCTTTATTTTACACCATCAAATGTTTGATATTTTGACAGAACTTATTGTCATAGTTTGATATCATGTATTATGTTTACAATACAGAGATGCAGTCAAAGCATAGACTGTGATTCATTGTCATAATTTGATATCATGTATTATGTTTACAATACAGAGATGCAGTCTAAGCATAGACTGTGATTCATTGTCGTAATTTGATATCATGTATTATGTTTACAATACAGAGATGCAGTCTAAGCATATGAACATTAATGACCTAGAGGAGGAATATGATCGATTTGAGGAGGAATCTTTGATGGCTGGACCATCTAGTAGAGGTATGTGGTAAACAAACTTCTTCAACCAAGTGGTTAAGTACACAACATGTAATTATCAAAGATCCTGTATGTTGTAATTAAGGTTGTTACCACACTTAATTAAGTGAAATTTTATTTATGTATATAATTATTATGCTTCTGAAACAATTTTCAAACATTGAAGAATATGTTAAGTATGTACTGCAAATATTTGTCCAGATTATTTGTAATATTTGTCCAGATTATTTGTAATCGTTAAGATATATGTTTTCATTTTTTCTTGAAAAATTTGACTTAGACTTTATAGAAAATAAATTTGTAATTACCTCCCTTTGTTAACATGAAATGTGAATTCGGTAATATCTTTTACAATTAATGTTTTTGGAACTTAAAATATTGATAAATCTTCATTTGAGCATTATATATATGATATAAAACCATAAAAAATTGAGTTACAGGATCTTTAATTGGTAAAAATGGATGTCTTATTTATACAGTCAAAACCATTTCGTGCATTTGCCTTTCACTTAATCGGGCAATTTACTTACATATTCTATCTTTTATACAAGTTTTTAGAAGTACTTTTTTTTTTAGAGTTCAAACAATATTTCCAGTAGACACATGTTCAAATGTATATAGCTTTGATGGATCGTGATACATGCTTTTTATCCTGGAGGTTTTATATTGTAAATTTATCGAGGAGGTCTTGTTATAAATTATCATCTGCATATATAAACTTATATGTAATTAGAAATCGGATTTTGTAATTTTTTATCTTCATATATTTTTGATACAAAATGAAAAGTATTTTTATTATTAATTTTGCAGCAGTATTTACTCCTGGTCGATCATCAAGTTTAGCTAGCAGTCAGGCTTACGCAGGTAGTCAGTCAGCCAGGAAGGACTGGGCTAAAATTAAAGTAACACTTAAACAAGAGAAAAAAACTGAAGGGGAGGAGCTACAAAAACAAAAGGCAGTCAATAAGATGAGGTGCGCAGTCATGCTGAAAAAGTAGAAGTCGTCTTCAAACTTCAATGAAAGCTGCCTATGTAGACTGACGCGAGCACCGACGGAGACCTAATCCTGGTTGTAATCTAATACAAAGAAACAACCAACACCGAGATGTATATGTGAAATAATACAGTGTCTCTTACATGCTATTCAACACATTAACATTACAACTTGAAATTATCCCTACCATTATGAAAACAGATTAACTGAAATGTGCATCACAGTGCACAGAAAAAACTGAAATGTAAATGATATAATAATTTTCACAGTATTGAAATTAAGCTTATCGAATTGATAAGCTCAGTTTATTAGGATCATAAGGTCAAAGCCTGGAAAGTCCTTGTCATTGAAAATTGTTTTTTGATGTTATATATTGACAAGACTATTACTGAAAAGTTTTAAAGAATTTCAGAACCCTAAGGAAATTCTATATTTAGAATCATTTGTTTATTTCTCAACTTTTTTTCCTGGTTTTTATATGGCAGCCTGTGTTCCAGGGGTTAAGATGCTTGCTCTTGATGTGAGATGTCTGGTGTTGAAATCCTTGTTAAAGGGGACTCAACTGTGGATTTTGAAATTGATGGGACTGAAAATATTATTTTCCAGATAAAATACCATTTGATCTGTAGACGTTTAGACCACTAATCTTAAGGCAAAATTTCAGATCATTTGCGCACTTTGTTTTCACCAGAATAATTATTTAAATTGTAAAAAAATGACCCAAAATGAAAAGCGTTTAAACGCTCTTTCACTCAAAATGGGATAAGAAAAGCATAAAACTACGATTTTCAATTTATTTCAAAGTATATTTCTTAACTATCTTTGTAAAGTGTCCAAGCTCATTTTATGTAAGAAAATTTCAAATGTTATGTTTTTAGGCTTTTAACCTCATGGAGTCCCCTTTAAGTTTTATAAAAATCTAAATTATTGTCATTGCTCAGTCTCACTAACACTATTTCCAGTGTGGTGAAGACAAACTCATACCAGAATCTTTCATTTAGTAGTTATTGATAAAATTCTACCATTGTTAACGATGTTTATATAATAGACTGTTTCCGAAACCGGTGAATTTCCAGCAAACTGGAATAAAGCAAACATTGTAGTGATTCACAAAAAGGGAGATATAAACGATCCGAATAATTTTCGTGGAATCTCATTGTTAGATATACTTGGAAAGATATATACAGGTATACTTACTAGAAGACTAAATATTTATATAAATGTTATACGATAAAATTGCAGAAGAACAAGCTGGATTCGAGAAGGATATAGCACCATTGACAACGCTTTCATATTAAATGCTCTTATACAAAAACAATTATCAAAAAAGGGAGGAAAACTTTATGTGGCTTTTCGTTGATTTTGAAAAAGGCGTTTGACACTATTAATAGACAAAAGTTATGGTCGGTCCTTAGAAGAATGGTATACGTGGCAAACTTTTTTATGCACTACAAAGTATCTACAAAAATGTCAAAGCATCTGTCATAACAAATACTTGGTCAAACAACAGACTTCAATTTGCCGAATGGATTAAAGCAAGGGTGCTTGGCCAGCACAAACTCTATTCATCCTCTACATCAACAGAGCTTTATTGACAGAATTAACACTTCAGGGTATACCGGTATACAACTTTTCCCAGATCAGACACAAATATTATCATTACTATTTGCAGATGACCTGGCATTGACAGCAGACACACTGTATTAGGTCTCAAAAACTTTTAAACTTATTAGAAGTATTTTGTGCTGAAAAGGATTTAAAATGTAATACCAAAAAAAACTAAAATACTAGTATTTGCAAAAATGGTGGAAAATTAACTAAACATGAAAAGTGGACATACAATAGTAAGCCAATCGAAGTTGTAAATTGCTTTTCATACGTCGGTTTAAATTTTACGCAACGAAACTCAATGTGTAATATGGCAAAAGAACAATCTTTAAAAGCCAAAAGAATCTTAATTTCAATACTAAACAAACTATATAAGTATGGTCAATTAACACGACATGTTTATTTCAATATTTTGATACCAAAGTAACCCCTGTACTTTTGTACGGTGCAGAAATATGGGGAACACGTCGCCAAGAATCAATTGAAACTGTGCACAATTATGCCTGCAAAAGATATATGTGTGTGTGAAACAGAGAGCAAGCAATATGGCTGTCCTAGGTGATTGTGGAAGGCACCCTCTGTACATAGCAGCAGCTAAAAATGTATAAAGTACTGGTTAAAGATTGTTAAAATGAAAGAAAATCGGCTAGTTAAAAAAGTGTTATCTTATGCTTATGAATTTTGGATGAAAAAGAGGTCAAAAACAACAACTGGGCCACCGAAATTAAAAAACCTACTTTTAAGAAACGGCTTTGGATACATATGGCAAAATCAGTGTGTTTCAAATGAAATTTTTTTTATACATACGTTTCACACAAAGATTAAAAGACCAATTTCTCCAAGAATGGTCGTCAAATATACACGACCTAGCTGTTCTATCTCTATATCACAGTCTCTAATATACCCAGCTATCACTTTGGACACCGAAAATATTTGAAATTGTTTAATCAAGTAAATTTAGAAGTGCCTTGCCAAAAGTTTAAGGTGTGGATTTACAAGCTCTCTCTACCGATGTACCCATCAGATAACGATATAGTATATTACAGATCACATAACGCACAACTGAGCGAGCGTGGCATTCTAGCATGTCAAGATAGACCAATGCTATTGATACAGAATATCACTTTGTTTCTGGTTTTGCAATTTCAATACTCTCTAGTGATAAATACATTCGAAAATATTGGCTTTTTCTCCATCAATAACAATTTAACTATACTTCGTATTCCATGAATATATCTCTAGATCCGCGTTTGTTTTTAGCATGAAATTCAAGATTTCTTGTTCTGCAATATAGCCGTCCACAAACTAATCTGAACTACATTGGTTAAATTGAATCTACCACAATATTTATTGACATTTTACTTTTAAATGTAATGAAGTTAAACTCACATAACACATACTAAAATAGATACAAATAAAGTGTCGGTTTCTTCATTTGAAGGAACATTTATGCTTTATTTATACATTGTTAGCAAACGTGTGCAAATCATTAATGCCAAATATGATTAAATTCTACATTAAGTCTATTATTGTTGATTCAAAATTTTTTCAATGTATACATTTGAGTTTGCGATAAACTACGTTTTAGCATGTTTTGCCTTACATTTTGTTTCGATAAGGTTAAAACTGTTGAAAATGTATAAAATTTAATTCTCAATTACAATTTCTATTTCAGACAAACTTTATAGAAAGATTTTTTCTATTAAAATAGCAGTGAATTTTGATGATATACATGTATTACTGTATTTGACTATTACCATAATACTTTAACACTGTTTTTGTACATATGTAAACAAAAACTTGTAAACTATGTTTTGTTTTGGGCTGGTGGCCTATGAAGCAATAAAGATATTGTATTGTATTGTATTGGATAAGAAAATAAGACAATCATGATCAAAGCTGATGTAGAATCTTCAGCATTGTTATTGGGGGACCAGATTTCTGACTTGACAACATGGTTTCTTGTTGTTGAATGTTATGTACCAATACAGTGCTGTACACATTTTGTGTCAAATTTTTTAACATATACCCAGTGTTCATTCCATGTTAATCATACATGTACATTTGTTTGTATTCAGTGTAACTGATTCAAGATAATTTTATAAATAATTTTGAAGGCTTGAAATTATGTATACTGAATTGTGTTCTGAACTAATTTTATAGAGAAACTACTAATACAAAAAGTAAACTCTGAGGGTTTTTATCAACGTTCTACGACACTTCTTTCGCTATGTTTTGTCACAGAAGGGTAAGGACTGTTTTATGAAAGTTTGTCGCAGCCTACGCCAAAGAAAATGTTGCAGATCATTATTTGAACATTTTGTGCTTTCTTGAATCCATTACGGACTGGAAAATTAATAAGATTGTTATTAAAGAATAGCAATGTTTTTTATGAAATGTTGAATGACTTGGTAAGTCTTGACCATAAAGCGCTAGTTAAATAAATGCTTGAAGTTTTTTTTAACGATATTTCTTAGTTTGAACTAGTAAATTTTTGCCAATTCGCGATGGTTTCTTTGTAAATTTCATAAATTTATTGATTAATTTTTGTTTACTCAGAACTGTGATGTTATTTAAAACAAATTAAATTTTATTGAATTGTGTAGTTTGTTTCTTTTATTTATGTTATCAAAGTTGTCAATAGTTCATTAATTTTTGTATCTTAATTATAGATAGGGGATGGCAACAAGGGTTTCAATATGTTGTATTATCACCACAGTCAGCTGTTTTTAGCTCACCTGAGTGATCTTTTTTTAGCCCACTGAGTGCTCTTTAGCATTAGTGCCCACAGGTAAGCTTTTGTGATGGCAATTTGATTGTGTGTCCATTGTTGTCCACAATTTCTAAAATAATGTCTTAAACAATGCAGTGAATTTGACCAAACTTCACAGGAATTTACAGGAATGATACTTAGGTGGCCCTTTATATTAGTTACGTAAATGGTCCCAATCTGATATAAAAGTAGGTCAAAAGAGCTAAAAATAAACTTAAATAGAGTGCCATTGTCAAAAAAATGCACTCAAGTACCAAGTCTCAAGATCGTGAACATTTAATGTGACTTGACCTGTATGTGTGACCTTGACTAAAGGGTCAAGGTTTTGCAAGTGACATTCCACCTCATAATGGTGTATATTTGTGCTTTAATGTATTTAAACCCCTCAATGCACAAAGAAAGACATTTTCCTGTTACCTTCTTCCATTCATATGCACAACACTACATAGCATTTAATCTCTGGTGACCTTGACCTTGCATATCTTGACCTGGATTTTGCTGGCAAGACTTGTCTCATGACTTGTGAACAATGCCTTTTATACAATCAATTCAAGATGACCCAATTGTCCATACCAACGTATTTTTATCTGAATTTTGACCTTAGTCATACCTGGGACCCTAGTTTTGCCTGCCACGCTTCCTAGAAGAGTTAGACAGTTATGAAGGCTGCCATTAAGGGGCAATCCAATATTTCAAGTGGCATGTAATATTAAAATATGTCAAAAATATCCTTGGAAACTAAAATCAAATCTTTAGACATTTGGCATGTAGCATCTTCACCTTGGTCCTTACTAAAGTTATTTGACTGCTATATTGTCATCTACCATTAAAATCAGCCATCTTTACATGAATCAATCTCAATTTATTATTAGCTAAATAAACTTCACGAAAATTAAATCGTGTAACAGTAGCTCCATGTAAAAGACATTAGTTTTTATTTGTTTGGGTCGTCAGATGTAAAGATGGTCAAATGACAGGCGCATTAATTTTCAAGCAAAATAATTCCCGAATGGTCGAATATTTCTAATATTGTTTTATTCTTTATAGATATACATGCTTATAGTAAGCGCCATGATTATTTACATCTGTGTTAAACAACAGTTAGCGTCGTTACAAACCCTAATTTAGAATAATTTGGTTTTCTTCAGGTCGTTAACATATAAATTCACCGTGGCCGAGGGGTTTGCGCGCTCGCTTAGGAAGCTAGTGGGTTGGAGTTCAAATCCCAGTTTAAGCAACTCATTTTTTTATACGCCCGTTTGAAAAACGGGACGTATTATGGGAACGCCCCTGGCGGGCGGGCGGGCGGCGTCCAATTTTGTCCGGAGCATATCTCCTACATGTAAGGAGGGATTTTAATGAAGTTTCATAGAAATGTTTACCACTATGAGGAGCAGTGTTCGCACACATGAACCAGGTCAAAGGTCAAGGTCACACTAGAGAGCTCATTGAAAAACGCTTGTCCGGAGCAAAACTTCCACATGCATAGAGGGATTTCAATATAACTTGGCACAAATGTTCACCATTGTGAGGCGGAGTGTGCGCGCAAGATTCAGGTCCTTGCCGGTCAAGGTCACACATAGAGGTCCAAAGTTCAGATAAAAATATGAAGATGTGTATATGGACCACTTAGTCATCATTTATTGAGGGATTGTAACACACAAATGGTCATTATCAAGACAATGGCTGTGATACATATAATTTAGGTCAATATATACAAGGTCAAGGTCACTAAAGATGATGAAATATCCAGATTTTGTCCGGAGCATATCTCCTACACGCATGGAGGGATTTTAATGAAATTTCATAGAAATGTTCACCATTATGAGAAGCCGTGTCATGCACATGAACTAGGTCTCTAGGTCAAAGTCACACTAAGAGCTCATTGAAAAACGCTTGTCCGCAGCAAAACTTCCACATGCATAGAGGGATTTCAATATAACTTGGCACAAATGTTCACACCATTGTGAGGCGGAGTGTCGCGCACAAAATTCAGGTCCCCTGCAGCCAAGGTCAAGGTCACACATAGAGGTCAAAGTTTAGATAAAAATATGAAGATGTGTATAGGGACGATTTAATCATCATTTATTGAGGATTGTAACACAAATGGTCATTAGCATGACTACGGCTGTGACACATGAACTTTAGGTCAATATATGCAAGGTCAAGGTCACTAAAGATGGTGAAATATCCAGAATTTGTCTGGAGCATATCTCCTACATGTATTGAAGAATTATTATAATACTTTATGGAAATGTTCACTACCATGATAGGTATTGCTCCATGCATGATCCAGGTCAAAAAGGTCAAAGGTCACACTCAGAGCTCATTGAAAAGCGCTTGTCCGGAGCAAAACTTCTACATTCATAGGGGGATTTCAATATATAACTTGGCAAAAATGTTCACCATTGTGAGGCGGAGTGTCGCACGTAAAATTTAGATCCCTGCGACCAAAGTCAAGGTTACACATAGAGGTCAAAGTTCAGATAAAAATTATTTAATAAGATAAAAAGATGTGTATAGGGACCATTTAGTCATCATTTATTGATGGATTTGTAGCACAAATGGAAACTATCATGACTACAGGTGTGATCACATTTAATTTAGGTAATATTTGCAAGGTCAAGGTCACTGGAAATGATTAAATATCCAGTATGTTGTCCGGAGCATATATTTTCTACATGTTTACTTTATAGATGTTCACCACCGTGAGACGTTAGTGCCCTGCACATGAACCAAGTCTCTAGGTCAAAGGTGAAGGTCACAGTTAGAGCTCACAGAAAAACGCTTGTCTGGAGCAAAACTTCTACATGCAGAGGGATTTCAATATAATTTGGCACAAATGTTCATCATTGTGAGGCTGAGTGCCGTGCATAAAATTCAGGTCCCTGCGACCCAAGGTCAAGGTCACACATCCTGTGCATATATTCCCTACTGATTTGTTTTAAGGTTCATTTAACAACACAGTGCCAAGAATAAAAACTTGCTTGCTAGATAACACTTATCCATAATGCCCCCATCTCCATCTAAAGCTTTCGTAAACGGGCGTATTTTGTGACTATGGCACCCTTGTTTTCAAATTGTTTAAGTCAAATAAACATTGGATTGAATATCAGTGTTGCAATTAGTCTTATAGCCAATTTACTACAATTAAAACGCTGGAAAGCATAGGTGGCACTATACAAAAACAAATTGGTTTATAATCTCACAACCTGCACCTTTCTTACATTCTGAGACCCAAACAAATTCAGCGCATTCTGTGCTTTGATCGACTATGGCTTGATAATTATTTATATTTACTTTAAAGAATTAGGCCATCCTTAAAAAAATGTTTGTGTGCAGTAACCCGACCCAGAATTTTCAAGGTGGGTAGGTAGGTCGATTTTTTTTTTTTTATTGAACTGTACTCCCAAATAAACATGGAATTTCAAAATGCTGGACAATATATGCCTTGATAATCTGGTAACAATTAATAAATTGATAAGTGAATTCTAATTTAATAAGACCTACATTTTATTTCTTCTATTAACCTTTAAAAGAACGAAAACAAAGCACAAGGCATAATTTTCCGATTCAAAAAAAATAATTTTTTATCCAGACCATGAAATAAACTTTGAGTACGGGTAAATTTTGTGAGTCGGTCGCGTTACTGCAAACAAACATTTTTTTAAGGATGGCCTTAACAATAAAAAATTTTCATCACTTTTTTGAGAGGCAAAATACTGTAAACATGTTTTCAGATTTTTTCTAAGAGATTTCACTGCATTATCTACCAATTACGGATTTAGTGAGTTAACAAGCCCGTTAAACAATAAACATAGGGCTTTGAAATTGTCAGAATTTTAATTGGTGCACCAGTTTGGTTATTATATACTTTAAAATTTTATTATCTTTGAAGTGTTAATATGCTTCAATGGAAATATCCGTATTAATATGGAAGTGACAATGTATATGAAATCAAATCCATACTTAATAAAATCACGACAGTTTAACCAAAATTCAGTAATTTGACCTGGCGGTCATTTAAAGCTCAAGGTCAGTTCAATCTTTTAGGTCTTGTCCAAGTATGAAGATAATCCATTGATAAATTACTAATTAAATTAAAACCATTGACAAACATGTCATCAACTCATAATACAGAAATTGGGTTCAAGCAAGTGGTTTCAATTTGTTTAATAATCTTCAATTTCACACGATTCCCTGTATGAAAATAATTCTTTTGTTGTACTGATGTTATCCAAAACGTCTTTATTTTACTGACCAGCCAGCGTTGCCTAAATATTGTGTAAATGTTCAGTTCGACATTTTTAAAGAACTTTTTTATTATCATTTCATAGTGTGAAATATATCAACATTAGGGTTTGAAATTTTTTGTCCAACAGGACTGCAGTATTTCACATTTACTCTCTCATATCAGCATTCTGTTAAACAGTCTATTAGACTGATGATATAATTAATTAACTAGAAATGTGTCATCATGCCACGGATGCCCCCGCATGCAGCCAAAATTTCAGATGGTGCTTTAATTATTTTTTTCATTTTAAGTTCAAAGCCCTTAAAACTTTTCAATGTTAACACAAACCATTTTCATACAATGTTCAAGGCACTGAAATTATTCAGTCTAAACCTTTTAAAAATAGCATATTGCATATTTGTAGCCAAAATAATGAGTGCTGAAAGTGAAAGTTCAAAATTTTTCCAACATTCAGGAAAGATAAGTTTGTCTTAAATCATTGAACTACAACCAAATTCAAACTTAAACTGCTTATTCCTAAGATGTATCTATATTATTTTCAAAGTGAAAGGGACATAACTCTGCCAAAAAATCATCAAACCATGACCAAATTCCAACTTGACCTGCCCATTCCTTTGACATATCCATATGTCAAATTTAAGTTGCATATGTAACACTGTTGGGTAGATAATGAACAGAAACTGTAAATTTCATATTATTTTCAAAGTGAAAGGGGCATTACTCTGCCAAAAATCATTGAACCATGACCAAACTCGAACTTGGCCTGGGCATTCCAAAAACATATCCATATGTCAAATTTGAGTTGAATGTGTTGTACCATTGGGGAGATAATAAACGGAAACTGAAAATTTCATATTACTTTCAAAGTGAAAGGGGCATAACTCTGCCAAAAATCATTGAACCATGACCAAATTTGAACTTGACCTGCGCATTCCTTCGACGCATCCGTATGTCAAGTTTGAGTTGAATGTGTTGTACTTTTGGGGAGATAATGAACGGAAACTGAAAATTTCATATTATTTTCAAAGTAAAAGGGGCATAACTCTGCCAAAAATCATCAAACCAAGACCAAATTCGAACTTGACCTGTATTTTCTCATGACATATCCATATGTCAAGTTTGAGTTGAATGTGTTGTACCATTTGGGAGATAATGAACGGAAACTGAAATTTCATATTATTTTCAAAGTAAAAGGGGCATAACTCTGCCAAAAATCATCGAACCATGACTAAATTCGAACTTGACCTGTATTTTCTCATGACATATCCATATGTCAAATTTGAGTTGAATGTGTGCAACCGTTCTTAAGATAATGAACGGAAACTGATGATGACGGAATGACAGAATGACGGAAGGATGGAAGGACAGAAGGACGGAATGATGGAACAGGGTAACACTATATGCCCCGGCCATTACATGGCGGGGGCATAAAAAAAAACCCAAGCTGGTTAAAATTTAGTAGTACATATTTACAAAATAAACTTGGTCTCATGGTTGACAGATTTAATTTTGTAAACACATACTAATAAACTTTAAGCTGTACTTAAATCGCATATGTTTGCAAGTATTTAAGGAGACGTCATTTTTAACTAGTAACCGGTGCACTACTAGTATCATGGTAAAATGACCTCTCATTTTATTCTTCAAAGTCAAGCTAGGGAGTACTAGTATGGTTGTAATGGAATTGTCACGACTTCAATGCTTCACCTTTCATTTCAATCTAATCACTGCGCAAATCTATGACCTTCAAGATAGTCTTCAGGAATGTAGTGCACAGTGGACCATTCCCTTGCAGCCATTTTGTGTATTGCATAAAATCTTCGCTAGTTTCTTTTAAATACAGATGCCTTTTCTTATAGGCTTTTAAAAACTTTTTGAAATTCCACAATTTCTTCATAGTAAATTCCATCTTTTTCAGACCACACAACCTGTATGCAATCTACACTTTCATTTAAGTTCGGTAAATAATTATCACAAGCAACAAATTACCTTACATGACATTTATTTAAATGCGAGACCTATATTATTTAATTAATTCCATTATTTCACTACACATTACTAGTTTAAATAACAAAAAAAAAGGGGTTTTTTTTTTTAAAGAACGCATAAGGAACATTTATCCAGCAGCCTTAACTTTTACTACTAAGCAAAGACATTTCGATTGAATGTATGTACTCTGAATTCAGGAACCATCAGATGTAGTTTGCTTTAAGTACAAGTTGGCATCAGGTTGGTGGGGCAACTAAATTTTAATCAACTGCATCATATTATGATACAACACTTTTCGACGTTTTACAGATACTGTTTCAAGTAGTCCTATGCATTCAAATTTAAATATTCTACTTTTCATCTCCAATAAATTGGAAATAATGCCATGAAACTTCTCACTTAATTAAAACCTAAAGAAACAAACAACAAATTGTCTTTTCTGATTTTTTTTTTTTTAATTTACAGTTTTTTAAAAGCATTACTTTAAAAAAACTTACTTAAATTAAATAATAATTAGCCATTAACAGTTTTTTCCTTCGTATTTCTTTACGATGAATGTGATATCTATGTATTATTGTAGTCCAGAAATTAAAAAGAAGCGACTTATCTGGTAAGAACTTAAAACAAAAGCTGTTACCACTCTTTATTTCAGAGTGATTTCTTGGATGTTTAAATAAATTCTGTGGACTATGGCGGCATAGCTGTAAGTGTTCTAAATGAAGTCCACAGTTCTTTCCTAAGGTCTCTAATAATCATTTCTTCTTTCCTGTAGCCTTTTGGGCAGCTTTGGTTTTCTTGTCTTCTTTTTCAACCTTAGTAACCTCCTTGATGACACCAACAGCCACTGTCTGTCTCATGTCACGTACAGCAAAACGTCCAAGTGGAGCGTAGTTGGAGAAAGCTTCTACACACATAGGCTTGCTTGGTACCAATGTGACCATAGCAGCATCACCAGATTTAACTGCTTTGGGCAAGTCTTCCAATTTCTTTCCAGAACGACGATCGATCTTTTCCTTGATCTCCTCAAATTTGCAAGCAATGTGGGCAGTGTGGCAATCCAATACCGGTGCGTATCCATTTTTGATCTCTCCAGGATGGTTCAAAACGATGACCTTTAAGAATAAAGAACACAAAACTATAGAAATACAGAAAATACTTCCAATTTAAAATGGTATTACCATCTCTGCTTTCAAGTGAAACAATGGATGAAAACATTAATCACACAAACGCATTCAACTTATCACTCTAGCAATTATTTTAAATTACAGTTTGTACTGAATTTTACGGGTGTGACCTACACACAACACTTTCACCAACAAATTCAAATGAAAGCTTCCTTACATTTTTACATGTGCCTAACACGTATGTTACTCTGTGCTTGGTAGCAATATTATACAAGTGCCTGCTGACAAGTGTTGCAAAATGGCAAAGTAGGCTTCAAGCAAGGGAACATGCCTGGCTTATTTCACCATCAGGCCCAAGTTCACAAACTTTTTGAACACGTATAAAACACAAGTGTTATCATGAAACAAATCTCGATTAATCAGATAACATTTTCTTTTTGCAATTTCTCACTATCTTACAATAGCTGTGTGAAGCCAGAATAAACTGCACTTCTGTGCCTTTAAATTAAGTAACATTGATAAAATTATCTGGGCAAAGAAGAAATTACCTGGGCATAGAAGCTTGCAGCTCCCTTTGGTGGGTCATTTTTGGAGTCTCCACAAACGTTTCCTCTCTTGATGTCCTTGATGGAGATGTTCTTCACGTTGAAGCCAACGTTGTCTCCTGGTACAGCTTCGGGGAGGGACTCGTGGTGCATTTCAACAGACTTAACTTCAGTGGTGATTTGGGAAGGAGCAAAGGTAACAACCATTCCTGGTTTGATAATACCAGTTTCAACTCTACCTACTGGCACTGTTCCAATACCTATCAAATCATAAATGAATTATCAATTATAAGAAATGTTATAATTAAAGTTATTCTAATTTACTACTAAAAAACATTATAGTCGTAATGGCCTCCATCTCTCGACTCGTATCCGCTGCTAAGATTCTTTCATTATAACACATTGGTGCTGGAGCATTTTGTACTAGAACAATGTACAAAACTTCAAAAATTCACACCATATTTCACCAATCTATTCTTCTCTGAAGTCTTATTGTTTTGTTTTTTTAAACGATCAACAAGTCAATTTTGTGCTAATTTAAAATAAAGATGTCAACAGTCAATGTCAATCCAGTTTTCTCAGTGCTGAATATTTAAAGCCACCGAGGAAAAGGGACATACTCTTTTGCAAATATAATTTTTTACTATTGGCACTTTGGAATGGCAAACATTGCAATTCTTATTAGTTTGAGAAATCCTACATGAATGGGTTTAATCAATGCTGTCAATAACCTTTACAATAGATCCACATTTATCTTTTAAAAAGTGAAGCTTAAAAGCCCTGTAATAATTAACAATATTTCTGTCATCAAATATAAAGGCCATATTTTTACCTCCAATTTTGTAGACATCCTGGAGTGGGAGACGTAGAGCCTTGTCTGTTGGTCTTGCTGGTGGAAGGATGGAATCAAGAGCCTCAAATAGGGTCTTTCCAGAAGCATTTCCTTCCTTCCTCTCTACAGACCACCCCTTGTACCAAGTCATGTTACTGGATGGTTCAATCATGTTATCTCCATGCCAGCCAGAAATTGGCACAAAAGCAACATTTTTAGGGTTGTAACCAATCTTCTTAATGTAATTGGATACCTCATTGGTGATTTCAAGGAATCTTTTCTGAAAATAGAAATAATTTTCATGTAGGATTTTAAGATCAGAATTTTAATTGCAATTTTTTTAATTTCTCATTTTTTTCTATATTTTTAATTTTGCCTTTAAATGCTCAATTGTTAAGTTAAAACAACGTTAAACCAATTTCTGTAGATACACAAAATTGCATATCTAGACTACCACATTGACATTAAATGACTGCATTGTATGGTTCATTATTACTAGCATCAAAATTTACCTCGGAGTATGGTGGTTCAGTGCTGTCAATTTTGTTGACACCTACAATGAGCTGTTTCACACCCAAAGTGAAAGCGAGCAGAGCGTGTTCTCTGGTCTGACCGTTCTTAGAAATACCAGCTTCAAATTCACCAGTACCAGAAGCTACAATCAAGACAGCACAATCGGCCTGGGATGTTCCTGAAAGGAAAAAATATCAAATTAAATACAAACTTTTAAAAGAACACCATACCAACTTTTAAAAAAAGAACATATTTGCAGTGCAATATTCCCAATCAATTTTTTTCTGTGGACAGTACAGGCTATTCCTGAAAAGTACTGGTCTACAGTAAAATATACACATAATTTCAAGTACACCTATTAAAAGAGTTACCAGTACTGCAAGTACAATAATGTTAATTCTTGGCTTGCAAATAATTGCATCAACCTTGCCAAGATGAGCAAAGCAAACTGAAGTATACCATGTCTCAAGTGCAGAAAAAAATTCAACAACTAAACACCCTGGACAGTCATTACAAAAGACCACCTCAAAACTTAATATAATCTTTTCTGTATGCGACGTATATTTACAGTTTATAGTTTTTCAACAATATACTTAAGTTTATATCAACTCATGCACCATTTTCTTCACATTTTTCATCTCACAGAATCTTTGGTTTTATTTTAGGCATTTTCAGTATTTCTATACACAGTCAAAAGCTACAACTGGCACTCATTTACCTGTGATCATGTTCTTGATGAAATCACGATGGCCTGGGGCATCAATAATGGTGACGTAGTATTTAGTGGTCTCAAATTTCCACAGGGCAATATCGATGGTGATACCACGTTCTCTTTCTGCCTTCAGTTTGTCCAACACCCAGGCGTACTTGAAGGAGCCTTTGCCCATCTGTAAAATAAGATAGTTAACTCATTAATAAAATATATTTTCTAAACATGCAAAGAGAAGTAAACAAATTTCATTCTACAGTGTATAAACAAGAGTTTGAAAGCTGATAAATACATTAATTCCATTCAACCAATCATAATTATATCGAGATAGAGAGAGAGATCTTGATCACAAAGTTCTAAAATAATTATTATTCCTAGCAACAGAAACATGTCCATACAGTCTGGAAATTATCAATTAATTAATTAATCTTTACCTCAGCTGCTTCCTTCTCAAACTTCTCAATTGTTCTCTTGTCAATACCACCACATTTGTAGATCATGTGACCTGTGGTTGTTGACTTGCCAGAGTCGACGTGACCAATCACGACAATGTTGATGTGGATCTTTTCTTTTCCCATTTTGAGATTGTTCTGATGCTTGGCTAATATCAGTCTGAAATGTATATCACACCCAGGTTAAAGGTAAAATCAAAATCTGATCAGACTGATGCAACCATTGCTCTGCGTTTAGATAAATTTTCAAATTTGGCTATCCTCCAAAAATGGATGTAGCCAATTATTTCCTTATTGACCATATATACAAATAATTATCCTGAACATGAAAGATCCATCTATTGTTCAATGTTTAAATAGATTTTGCAATTTGGCTGTCCTCCAAAGAAAAAGGATTTAGCCAAAATGTTCACCAAAGACCATAAACAATCATCATTTACATTGAAAGATTAAGTTAAAAACATTTCCTTATTTCCCATCTTTTTTTCAAGTGGGGGAGGGGGGTACGTGTGCATTTACATAATAAATATCCCAATAAAATGCCACATGTCAATCTCAAAATTTACATAAATCAGCACGCACTTAAGTCAATATACAAGGTAAACTAGATCTAAATAATATCCTACTCTCTACACTATAATTGGTTAGGTCTTCTAACATTATAAATGCAGAAATGAAATAGAACAGCTTCCTGCGCAAAGGATGGGCAGACAAGACTTCACGTGACTCGGTGAATTATCACCATATATTTAATAACCATAAAAAATCATTCAATGCAGAAATCTGAATATTTAATCGTTTTAAAGTAACCGAATCTCCTGTTCAACTGATATATTAACGCCCGAAAACGCACGTGACATATGCCGGCATGTTACCCAGAATAAAGACATTAAAATGTACAATTATGAAACCGTTAGACCATATGGACTAACAATTCAAATTCAGATTACTTTTTCAAAAATAAAATATTTCAAACACTTGCTGAATTCTTTTTAAACTGACAAAGAAAAACAACAGTTGCTGAAGCCGGCATGGCGAGCATCACTCACTACGTGTCATGAAATTCTACCGTCTACATTAAAAAGTAAAAATATTGTGTTAAATACATATCCTGTACGAATATAAACATACCAAAACAAATATAAAAGAGTTAATCCAAGTTTTTAAGTAAAAATTAGTGTCAGATGATACGAACTTTCATTGATATTTTTCGATATAAATTAGAAAATTTTATTGTACGCACCAGAATATGCCGCCGCAGTAAAAAAGGAAAGATTTTGGAGAGTCACGTGATATATATACTTTTACTAGAGGGGTCGAGATATTGACGTCATTCTCGAGATATTGTGCAAGGATGTGAGGCTGGTTCCTATTATATTCACATCGAATTTCAGGCGGCTTAGGAACCATTGAACAAACCGCAACGTTTCGGTCAAAGTCGATAGGTGTGGGGTCCCAGAGAGGAAACTTGTGTCATATTCTCCGCGGGAGATAATCAAGATTTCAAATGACCATGCAATATATTTAAATAACTGAGTAGTAATTACGCAGCTACTATTATTAGACTGCAATGATTTATTCATTATTTTGCAAGAAGCGATAGGCTAATTTCCACTGTATGAGCAGTCAACAATTAAAATAATTTCTAATTATTTAAATTAAAAAAAAAATGTGGCAACATTTTTCGGCGATCTTCAGTACATTTAATTTATTAACTTTTCAGTCCAAGCTAAATAATTATTAATGATTTTTCCTTAATTTGAATTAAACTAGATATATATATTAAAGCAGAGACTTGCATTACTGTAATTAATTTATAAAACTACGACCATAAAATTTATATAACCAGTCATGTAATACATGACAATTGTTTACTTTGTCAGACAAAGAAATTTTACAGTCAACGTTTATGTCAATATCTACATGTACAAATTTAAACGTCTTGCCTTTTGAGAAGTGATCCAAATTCAAGTTAAACTTGAGTATACAATTGTACATATATACATTGCGTAATTTATTCAAAATTCATTTGTAAGTTTGATTTCCATGCGTGTACATGTTCTGTCGAATGTTATTTAATAAAGCGGATTACTTCCAGTATCTCACTCACAAGTTGTAGATTTTATTGCAGTGTGTTTATATGACTTGTTGGTCTATCGCTCGCATCCAGTTACCAAAATAAAATTCGCTGATATTTAATGCCGACATGACATTCTACCAATTTACCAATCTGATTTTCTAAAACGACGGAAAACATTGATTTCTCTTTCGTCTGACATTTGTCCATACAAATATTAATTTATACCACCATTCTACGGTACGAAAGTTTTTTTTATTTACTACGTGACCACGTCATGAAAGTTATTACGTGGCCACAAATGTATCACGTGCGCATGCGTTAGTACCTGTATTAGGCGTGCACGCGATAGGTATATTTCAATTTACGCATGCGCATGTATCGCGTGGACACGTACGCAATAGTTATACATACGTAATACTATCGTGCGCAAGCAATAACTAGCTTTAAAACCATTAATAAAATAACACTAACAATGGAACGTGACAAAAAAGTGCGAATTTAAAATGGGTTGGATGTTTAAAAAAACAATGAAAAGTGAAAAGTCTAAATTACAATAAAATGTTTATTATATTTTGTTTGATTTTAGTTACATTGAAACAATCTATTATACAAAATGTACAGTAACTAAACCAGAAGGAAATATCAGAGACATTTAGAAATATTGAGACATTTTCGTTGTTATCCTTGTTAAGACACTCGACGAATTACCATTATTAATATACTTTCCTTACTATCTGCAACTGTTTTGTTATATTTACAACAATTTCTAAAATTGCACTTATTTAATCGTTTGCATCATCATGAAACCATTTAAATGGATTTAACGTCACATCGACACGGCGTTACTGGTGGAGGAAGACCTCCGGTACCATTTCGTGCATTATTTCAGGCAGACACGGGCACCCGAGTAGAACCACCGACGTTCCCTAAGCTAGCTGGATAGCTTCCTCACATAAAAGAATCCAAAGTCTCTGTTGGGATTCGAACCCACAAAGACTTATTATGGTGAATATTTAAATAAGTCAGCCGACAGCAGAGAGCTTATTCAGGCTACAAGGATGTGCAGGCAAGCTTGGATCTATACTGGTGGCAAAGACTAAGCAGGTGTGGTTCCATCAAGGTTAGGCTTAAGCCTTTTTAAATGTGGCAAACGAAATTTATAATGCAGGTTATCATCTACCATAATCTACACAAAATATAGTTATAGAGTTATTAACTTCATTTTGCAACATTCATTATTCTAGGCAGATTTATTTTGCCAACAGTCATTGCAAAACTTGTTTTTAACAGGCAAAATGTTTGCATGAACACAGTGAAACACTTTGAAAATGTATAGACGAAACGTTATTTAAAATAATCAAAATCATGAATATAATTATATGACAAACCTTAGTTGCGATTTTCCGGATTTTCATGTTAACACTGGTCATTCTAAGCAATGAATGGTATAGGCAAGTGTCACGTGCCTTCTTGACAACTTCTGAGGTTACAACCATGCCGGGCCTTAGTTTCGCCAGCAAATGTGCTCTCTCCGTAGGCATGCGTATCCGGCAACACTAAGTCATCAATCTACATAATACAGAGTTTCTAATGCAGTGCCATAAAAGAATACATTCAAATACTGTTTAAGAAATAATCATTTGCTCGAATTATTAAATTTACACCAAGGGTAAATGCAAATATTAGACGTATACCCTTGTCATAAAGTACTATGCTTTGCTATCACAAAGTTGCATCATATTTATATAGGACGAGAGTGCCAAAAAAAGAAGAGAAAAAAAAAGAAAGAAGATAAGCATTAATTTTGTAAAAAAAAGAAGACATTTTTTTAAAAAGAAAGAATGATAATAATAATAATACCGCATTCCGGATTTTCGTCAACATTTTTTGTTTACTACACACTAATCTTCTTGAGTCCTCGAAGCATAATGACTTTCCCGCGTTATATAAGAAAATGCACGAAAATTTCGTGAATCAATTATTCTCAAACCCAACTGTTTGTAAAGGCAGAAAAGGTGATAGAAATAAAATCGATAATATAGAAATATTGTTGGCGTAATTTGTTAACGTCTTAACTTCAATGCATTTCTTTCTGTTAAAAAAATCGAGAAAGATTAATTAATTTTTTAAAGAAGTGAACATTTTAGACCAGACATTCAATGGCTTAATTATAATTAATTGTATCATAGTTTGGGGACCTTTCTGTTGAAAAAGTGTCAGAGTTAAATCGTATACATATACATGCACAGTGCGGTAACTAGAGTGCAGGTATCAGTTACCCGTACTCCAAATAATGCCCGTTGATTGGTTCATTTTTGCTGGGGTTTACTTATTGTGACGGCAGAGAAAGGGAAACGGGCAGAAATATCATATTCAAATGCTCGTTCATTGGTTCATTTTTTTCTGGGGTTTCGTATTATGACAACAGGGATCGTGCTGTCATGTTTGACTATGATACATAAGAGAAAGAACACCAAAACACTCGGTAATCTGATTAATACTCGGGGGCTACGCCCCCTCGTACAAATCAGATAACCTCGTGTTTCGGTGCTCTTTCTATTACTTACCTCCTTACCGAACATAGTCATCTGAAAATAAACAAAGGCAATCCGTTTTTTCAATTGTGCACATATTTTTTGTCTTTTATAAGGCGACAATGAAAAATACAGAAAGAAATTTAAGATACGTACAATGATCGATCAAAAGAATATCATTATGGGACATATACATGTATGCATGTATGTATATATATATATATAATTGTATCATAGTTTGGGGACCTTTCTGTTGAAAAAGTGTCAGAGTTAAATCGTATACATATATACATGCACAGTGCGGTAACTGGTGTGCAGGTATCAGTTACCCGCACTCCAGATCATGCCCGTTGATTGGCTTATTTTTGCTGGGGTTTACATATTGTGGCGGCAGAGAAAGGGAAAGCGGCAGAAATATCATATTCAGATGCTCGATCATTGGTTACTTTTTCCCGGGGTTTAAAATTGTGACAACAGGGAACTTGTTTTTATGTTTGACTATGATACAAAAAAGAAAGAACACCAAAACACTCGGCAATCTGATAGCCTCATGTTTCGGTGCTCTTTCTATTACTTATATATACCAGGCAGAATGAAGAACATTCTAAAACTAAAAAAGGAAATTCACAATTTCAGAAATCTGAAGGTTATTTGATGTAAACAACGTAAGTGACAGCTTACATTAATAGCATTTTTATTTTCAATTTACCCTGCTCTATTGATTAGATAAATATGGGCTGACAAGTTTATTTCCAGTTAGCTTTGCAAACGAAATAAGATAATCTTAAATTTCACTAGATCTACATATTAATTATTTTCTTTAGTAAAAACCACATCTCAGACACATCTGAGTTTATCTGTGCCTTACTTCAAATAAATTATTATATTAAGACGAAGATGCGAGATTATAAAGGTACGAAAATACATGGGTACGAATTATTACAGTGTCGCAAGGTTAATAATGTAAATGATCAAATTCGTGTTTATTAGGTGGTAAAATGTCAAAAAGCTTGAAAATTTTACAGATTCTTCAAAATCCTTTAGTAGTGAAACAGGTAAACTGATACAAATGATCTAACTTTACAGATTTTACAGCAAAATTTCAATTGTCACCTTTTTTCGCGATCAAATGTTCAGAAATATTTTATCACAGGGTCTTTAGGTCAGACACTCACATTGATATTTCCATAGACTTACATTATAAGAAATGGTCCATAATCCTACCTTAAAATTGAGTTTTCATGCTAAAGAGCTAATTTTTCTAGCAGAATGAAATGCCTGACACATGAAAATGTTCTTGTTATGTAGGGGTAGCCAACCAAATTTTTTGCAAAATGACTTCAGAGATGATTACCCCCCATTTCATTGAAATTTTCTGCTGATCACAGGACTGACATACACTTTTTATGAATGCAAATATCCAAGTCAAAATTAGCACAGAGACTCATGAAATATTTCATTTTCTTCAGAAAACAGTGTAGTGTTACTTTTTAAATTAGTTTTTTTACTTAAAAATACCCCACTTCCATCCAATCACCTCATGTATAAATTGACTCATACGGTTTTCCCTGCACTTTTTTTCAGCCAATCGCTGGCCATGTTACAATGCGATACCCTGACCTTTACTTTTTTAATACGTCCTGGAACAAAATATAATATGACCGTGTATCTCTTTAGAACATGAAATATGGTAAACAGTCTGGTCTAATAAGGTATTAAAGCCTGATAAATGCGAAATCTTAAGTATGTTAAATGTTTATTTCTCTTTCTTTGCCTTCCACTGCTACATCACAGGAACTTGAAATTCTATCAAATAACCAATATTAATGATAATATACAAAATATACCCCCTATATACTATAGTATATAGACCCCCTATATACTATAGTATATAGGGGGTATATTTGGATATTATCATTTATATTGATAGAATTTCAAGTTCCTGTGGCTACATGCATAGTTATTTTAAATTGTATGATATGCTCATTTTTCCTTGCTGTCTCAATTTATTAATTTGCTTTTAATTAATTCTTATTTTTGGCATCCATTATACCGCAGTCTGTGAATTAAGTACGAGCCTACCAGACATGGCTAGTATAAAAATTTCCCAGTAAGCAGTCTTTTGAAATTTCCCATAGAATTTAGAACAAAATTAAATGATGGTGTTGAATTAAGGTTTTATTAGTATTTCCCAGTGCTTTTTGCTTTTCTATTTTAAAGAACTTGTTTAAAGTTTGTTTTAAATTTGAGACCCCTTTTCCCAAAGTATGCCAAAATCACACATATTTTCGGAATTTCCCCAAGAAAAAGGCTGAGGCCCCGTCCCCAAAAATGGTGTTTTGGCCCTGAGACAATCTACCCATGTAGGCTTCACAACATTGAATTTAAATTTGCCACAGAATCAAAATACATACAATTAGAAGTCAACATTCCATACGATCTCAATTGGTGCAAACACATCAACAATATCTCCTCAAAAGCAATATATTCTCTCTATTTCATTGAAAGAAATGACAATACTGACAACAAACAGGTCAAAACTGCAACCTACAACACATGTCCGTCCCCATCTGCAATACTTTCTAAGTGTCTTGCACCACTGGCAAAAAAAAGGACCCTGATTAACTACCCCCATTGGTGAAATAAAATTTTGATAATAAAATGTAGAATGGTAAATTTCACTACAGCCAGATGGTTAATTGCTATGGAACAAATAAACTTTGAAACTTAAATTTGTGTCTTGTTCATAACTTTTGCATGCATGATGGGATTAAGAAATAAATTGGTTGATTGTACATGATATGACCAACATAAGTAGAGGATATAATCATGTTGCTTGCAGTACTCGCTCAAGGTCATAGCTGGGGATTGAACTTTTTATGTGTTTGTCAAATTGTGAAATGTAGTCGACATGTCGGTCTGGTCCCTTAGTAGGTGATGAATCTTGTGCATGTCACAGGCCCTGATGTCCAAATTTATTTTTGTCACAGGGTTAGAAAAAAATGCAGCTTGACCAGGACTCCAGAACCTGGGACCTGCGGGCTCTACCGAATGAGCTTTCCGGTCGCTTACACATCTTCTTAGATCTATGAATTTTGGCAATTTTCGCACAAGTCATTTCGACCAAATTTTCACAGAATGACAGTATTCAAGTGCTCTGGCGCATATTGTTGTGAACATTGTTGTAATTTGATCATTTTAGGGATACTTTTGCAATTTTTGCAATTTGTAGATCAGATGTATTTTGTTTTCACATTTGTAATATTTTCAGAAAACCTTGATACGAGTTCAGTAAATTTCCTGTCAACTGTCTGTTTGTTTATATTATTTTTAGGTGTGTGCCAAACCTGTACAAACACTGCAAAATATACAAGTTCGAACAGAATACAGCTGGCCTGGGTATGGTTCTAGGTATGGGTTTACAAACTGGCGCATGAAGAAAGACTACATGAAAAGAAAGATTCTAACTGAGAAGCATATTAAACGTATGAGGCTAAATGCAGTAATAAAAAATACAATTCTGCCAGTAGAATTAAGGGTGAGATTTGTGATTTTAGAAATTGTTTTAATTTTAACTCTGACTCAAGAGCACAACACTCTAAGAGATGGGCTTTTGTGATAGCATGTTGTCCATTCAGTTTCAATATTTCGACTGCAAGACCGACCAATTTTATAATCTGATATTTCATAGATGTCTGTCTTTGCAAAGGGCGACTATCATCCATATAATAATAAAAAGCCCTAAAGCGCACAATTTGTTGGGATATTTGTCCCTTGTGTTATGTCATCCATAATTTCATTCAGTGTTTTTTAAGGACTATTTGGAGCTGAAACTCAACCCCATTCTTATCTTCTACAAGTATGCAATTTCCCCCATGTTGTTAACAAGAAATGTCAGAATAGTTTCTAAAATTGCCCAAAATTTGTTCACATTTATATTTAAATAACATCTCCAAAACAAACACATATGAGCCGCGTCACGACAAAACCAACATAGTGCGTTTGTGACCTGTATAGATCCAGGCCAGCCTGCGCATCCGCGCAGTCTGAGCAGGATCCATGCTGTTCCCTTACCAACTCTTTTTCAAGTAGAGAAACTGATAGCGAACAGCATGGATCCTGATCAGACTGTGCGGATGGGCAGGCTGGTCTGGATCCATGCTGGTCGCAAACCCACTATGTTGGTTTTGTTGTGATGCGACTCATATACTCTATATTTTAAATCACCTCTATGTTTATAACTCTTATTGGATTTTGAAAAATAAGTGTTCAATTAAAGCTTCTTCACATAGAATTGATGATAAGATTTTAAAGCCTCTACACATACTTATGGTACATGAATTATGTAAAATACAAAAATTTAAGCCAAAGATATAATTTTGATAAGATGAAAACAAAAAAAAATCAATGTTTTTTTCACTTACAAATTTACAAAATTAACAGGAAATACCTGGCCAGTCCCATAAGCTAATTAGCGGGCAGGGTTATATGTCATTTTTCTTGATTCTGCATGCTCATAGTGTCATTAAATCAATATCATTTAACCTGCAAACCTGACTATCAATTGGAAAACTGCAACGCCGGCAAAAATCTGATTTTTACTTACTTGTCCATTTTTATGTGAAGCATGTTTTAACTTTTCCGTGTGACATTGATATATAGTAAATGCTGAAAATTTCCACTTGTCCTTAACAGCTGTAGAGATTTCCTGGGCAATGTAGACAATTGATTTTGCTTCCCTGAAACTGTATGTTTTTTTTATCTATTTTAGGTATCACTCGTCACCTTAGGTCATAACCATTAGTTGTCATGACTAAATTTCCATATAAAAAAATGTGCAAAGCACAAAATACATAAACGATGAAAGGGGCTTATGAGTAAAAGTGGTGATTTCAAGAACTATATATTTTGTATTTGATGTAAAGTTACAATATCCTTTTGATATAGAAAGAAAAACCCCATATACATTATGGGACTTTAAAATCATATACATTATGGGACTTTAAAATCATATCATCTGGCATTTTTACTACACCTTTAAGCATTTATACCAGAAATACATTGTTTGACCATTTCACACAGTAGTACTTATTATCTGTTGTGGATTTTGACAAGACTCAGACTTTGCAGCACTTTTCCAAAGACCTGCTAATTGATAATTTAACTATTTTTTAAAGAAATTTTCACATGTCAGTAACCTGTTTTGAGATGATACTAACTACCGTCCGGAAGTTAAGTAAAAAGAACGTTTTGTGGCAGTTTTTGGCCGGGGTTGCACTGGTGCAAACCCGGGTTATAGTATGGTGAATGTTAGGCGGTGCGGGCGGGGCGGGGAAAAAACTTTCGTAACAGTTTTTCTCAGCAACTAACTTATCACAAGCCTTTTGATATTTGGTATACAGCATCAAACACATGGTCCCTGATACTGTGGATTCGATTTTCAGGTCTGTTGCTAATTAATACTTCCTGTTTGCCGACCTAGTTTTAAACTTTCACATTAATGATGGTCAATAGTAGGAAATTTCATGTAACAGTTTTTCTCAAGGCAACTACTTATCACAGCCTTTTATATTTGGTATACAGAGCATCAACACATGGTCCCATACTGTGGGATTCGATTTCAGGTCTGTTGCTAAATCTACTTCCTGTTTGCCGACTTAGTTAAATTTTCAGCATTAATGGTCCATGGTTTAGGAAAATTTTCGTAAACAGTTTTCTCAGCAACTACTTATCACAGCCTTTTTGTTATTTGGGGTATACAGCATTCAACACATGGTCCCATACTGTGTGGATTTTGATTTCAGGTCTGTTGCTAATCTACTTCCTGTTTGCCGACCTAGTTAAATTTTCAACATTAATGGTCAATAGTAGGAAATTTGGTAACAGTTTTCTCAGCAGCTACTTATCACAGCCTCTTGATATTTGGTACAGTAAAAACTCTGAAAACCGGACCCTCTGAAAACCGGAATCCTCTGAAAACCGGACCATTTCAAAAGTTCCGTATTTTCTTCTTATATGTTCATTGAAAAAAATCCTCTGAATACCGGAACCTCTGAATTCCGAAAACCGGACGCTTTTCTGTGGCTTCTAATGCTAAACATGCTTAAAAAATCCTCTGAAAACCGGACAGCTATTTTAAGTGTCAACTTTCTGTTTATTTTAAAGTATATTTAAACATAATCTAAACAGGTGACATGTTCAATTACCAGTTGATGGTCACCATTTTTATCTATGCAGGTGTGAAAACACTTGTGTGTGTGTGTTAATTTCTTATTGGCAATTAAATTGACTTCTTTCATTATAATTGTGTCTTTTCCTGTATAGGTATGATTTTTCTAAATATTTTTAATGTGTTGTGTTTTTTTCTTCTTTAAATATAAAATGTCTAAAAGAATAGGAAACTTTTGTAAAATAACTCCTGTTTTGCTAAATATTTGATCTTTTTTGGATATTTATTACATGCAAAAATAGTAATACTAAATTCCATTAATTACATATTTCAAAAGCCAATTAAAAAGATATATTTCAGACAATGTGTTGTTTCAATTTCTGATTTTCTGAATTATATTCATGGATTTGCATAATAAAATTACTTAAGACATTTATTGCTAAAAGAAATTAAAAATATGACTAATCAAAAATGTTAAAAAAGTAAATACAAAATGTTTTTAACCAAAGTCATTGTTCAAACACATTATAATTATCAATAAATTGTATAAAACCTCTGAAAACGGGAATCCTTCTGAAAACCGGCTTTGTTGGTAAGTCCCGAGAGGACTCCCGTTTTCAGAGTTTTTTACTGTATACAGCATCAAACACATGGTCCCCATACTGTGGATTCGATTTTTCAGGTCTGTTTGCTATCTACTTCCTGTTTGCCGACTTAGTTAAATTTTCTAGATTAATTGCTCAATGGAAGGAAAGTTTTGTAACAGTTTTTCTCAGCAACTACTTATCACAGCCTCTTGAATATTTGGCATACAGCATTAACATATGGTCCCATACTGTGGGATTTGATTTCAGGTCTGTCGCTCATCCACGTTCCTCGTTTGCCAACTTAGTTAAATTTTCAACATTAATGGTCAATAGTAAGAAATTTCTGTAACAGTTTTCTCAGAACTACTTATCACAGCCTTTTGATATTTGATTACAGCATTATCACATGGTCCCATACAGTGGGATTTGATTTCAGGTCTGTTGCTCATCCACTTCCTGTCTGCCGACTTAGTTAAATTTTGACATAATTAATGTTCAAATAGAGTAGTAGGAAATTTTCGTAACATTTTCTTGGCAACTACTTATCACAGCCTTTTGATTATTTGATATACAGTATTATCAGCATGGTCCCCATACCAGTGGGATTCGATTTCAGGTCTGTTGCTCATCCACAACTTCCTGTATGCCGACTTAGTTAAATTTTGACATAATTAATGAACAATAGATAGTAGGAAATTTCATAAAAGTTTTTGTCAGCAACTACTTACCACAGCTTCTTGATATTGTGGTTCACAGCATTGACATGTGACCCATGTGGGATTCCATTTTAGGTCTAATGCTCATTTCTTTTTTCGGTTACCAACTAAGTTAAATTTTCAACATCATGGTGTGGTAGAAAAAAAATTTAGTACATCACAGCCTCATGATATTTGTATACATATGCAACCCGGGCCTTTCCACCCATTTTGTTTCCAGTATTGTGGATCAACATAAAACACATTTGAGCCGTGTCATGACAAAACCAACCATAGCGTTTGCCGGGACCAGCATCATCCAGGGGGGCCCGCTCTGCGCATCCACGCAGTCTGATCAAAGGAATCCATGCCGCTTCACTTACAAACCCATAGCAAGTAGAGAAAGTGATAGCGAACAGCATGGATCCTGATCAGACTGCGCAGATGCGCAGGCTGGTCTGGATCCATGCTGGTCGCAAACGCACTATGTTGGTTTTGAAATGACACGGCTCATTTAAAAGTTTACCAAATTTAAAAACCTCATCACAGTCTGTCTTTCTCCTTTATTACCAGGTAACCATGTGCTTGCTTGTTGACAAAAAAAAGATAAATAAAAAAATTTAACCAAGTGTCGGGGGTTATCTATGAGTCAGAGTTATCTTTCCAACCAGTACTGCACTTGTTTTAATCTTGTTGTATGAAAATTATCATATTGCACTCATGGCACGGGCCCCAGAAATATTTTTTTGCCCCAAAAAATTTTCGGGGGTGCATAAAAGTCTTTGGGGTTTCCTTTCCGTAATGCCCCAAAATTTTTGTGTTGGCTCAAAAAATTTATTTTGAAGCCTTTTTTTTAAAACTTTTTTAAAAGAAATGATAAACCAAAATTGAGATGACGTGTCGGGGAAACATTTGGGTCTTTAAACTTGAAGGCCCAAAGGTCAAAAGCATGACCTTGAAGCAAAATTGTGTCAATAAACTTCAAAATTTAAAAAGTGGGAAATTTTTTAACTATTCCCCAAAAAATATCCCCAAATTATTGAGTTCTTAAAGACGACTTTTTGGCGCGCAAAACAATTTGGGTCGCTACCTTGAAGGTAAAGGTTAGATAAACCTTTAACCAGCAAAATCGTGTCTGGCCCCTTAATTCCAAAAATTTTCCCAGCCCGGATTATACAAAAAATTTTACGAAATGGACCCACCATTTTGGACAAACAGGGTTCCGCGCGAAACCCATTTGGGGTTTGTTTTCCGGGGGAAGGCCCAAAGGTAAACAAAATTGCCCCCTTGCGGGAAAAATCGTGTCCCGGGGCCCAAAACCTTTTTTTTTTTTTTAAATTTGGTTTTCCCAAACAAATTTGGGATCTAAATTGAGTAAAAAAGTGAGTGCAAAAAAACAGTAATCTGCCTTCCCTTTAATTTTGGGAAATTTATCCCCCATTTTGGAAAATTTATCGGGGAAATTTTTAAACTCTAAAATTTAACAAAAGATTTTTTTTTTCTGTGCCCAAAAAACCCTTTATCGGGGAGGGGGTCCCCCCCTTTTTAAAACCCGCTTTGGGGGTTTTTTAATACCAAAACTAACTTAAAAAAAATTAAATTTTTTTTATTTTTAGAAAAAAAAAACTTTATCTCCAAATATTTTGGTCGTCCATTCGTTTTTTTTGGGGCCAATTTTAATTCGGGTGTCTAAAAATTTTTTCCCTTTTTACGGGACAAAAATGAAGGTTTTTGGAAAAAAACCTTTTTGGTTATTTTGTGACCAAAAAATTTAATACGTACATACTGTTTTTCAGGCTAAACCCGAAAGGGGGAAATAAGAAGCTGAGCCAAGAGCGAGCAGTATAATGGCTGTCGTACCACGTTGTGCGCTGACAGGTCTTTGCAGGGCGGCACAAGAAAACACAAATGGGTATCAGCAGAATTTGTAAAAAACCATTATGCAGTTTAAATGGAAAATTGTCGGGGGCCCCCTCGAGCTTTTGGAAAGGCAGGTTTTATAAACGGGAAAACTTTTAAGTTTGTTGCAAACAGATTAGGGTTTTTGGAAAACGATAAAGTTTAAATTTCCAAAATTTGGTGTTGAAAAAAAAAGTTTTTGGGAAAAGAGATAGGGGTTTAAAAACGGGAAATTTTTAATATTGGACAATTTTTGGGATTTTTAAACCTTTTTGGTGAATAATACAAAGCCGGACCCCCCTAAAAAAAAATTTTAGGACAATGAAAAAAATAAAAAATTTAAACGGGAAAAAAAGTAAAACAAAAACATAAAAATCATTAAAAAAACCCCAAAAAATAAAATTTAAGTAAAAATTTGTAAATAATTTAAAAAATTTTAAACGGGCTAAATTTTAAAATTAAAATATATTTTTAAAAAATGGGCCCATCCTGTAAAAATTTTCCGGGTATAATTTTTTTACTGTTTAACATGAATATGTTTATTTTAAAAAGTAAAAGAGTTACGTTATTTTTTTATTTTGGTTATAACTACATGTAATTGCATGGTGTTTGGTTATACAGCTCAATTGCCTGTTATAACTGAAGATATTGAATGACAAGTCATAAATGTTTATTATGCCCTAAAAAAATTTGGCATATAATGTTATGCACCTGGTTGTCCGTAGGGATAGGTGGGGGGAGGGGGAGGGGGATCTGACTGCGAACAAAACAAAGGAGAACAATAAGAGTTTCCCTTCTGTAACCCATTTTTGATTCTGAATTTCCTGCAACTCGTTTTTTAAACAAATGAAACTTTATTTGAAAAAAAATATTTCCAAATCCTGTATTATAAAACCAAAACCCCGGGGGAATTGCTTTAAAAAAGAATGCCATTTTTTTTTTTTAATTAAAAAGTGAAATTTATTCCCAAACCCCAAATTTAAAAGCTGGTCAGATGAAACAGGGGAAAAATTGGAAAAAAAAATTTAAAAATTTTTCAATCAATTTTCCCTTTTAAAATTTCTTTTTTTCAGCCCTTTTTCCATGAAAAAAAAAAAGGTCAAAAAACCCCTTGACCCAAAAAAATATTAAAATAAATTTTGAAAACCCGTAAAACGTCCCAAAATTTTTTAGAAAAAGTGGAGCAAATTTTTTTAATTAAGGGGAAAAAACCCTTTTTTTAACCCTTTGGGTTTTATATAACCCTTTTTTTATTATCAAATTTTATTGGTCAAACCCATTGTCAAACTTTTGAAATATTTTACTTTTTTTTCCCTTTTTTATTTCTAAATTTACATAAAAAAATAGACCAATTTTTAAAAATTCCACATTAAAGGCACATTAATGCTCCCCGGGCTTTTTTTTTCCCTTTTAAAAAGCAAAGGGGCCCCGGTTTTAAAAGGGTTTTCTTCCCCAAAAAAAAAAATTCTTTAAAATCAAAAGCAGTTTTCCCCAAAAAAAGAAGAATTTACTTAAGTTTTATTTCTTTCCCGGCTTTAAAAAGATTTTTAAACCGGGGTTATTTTTTCCAACCCCAAAATTAAAGGGCTGGGCTGCTTTCCCAAAAAATGTGAAAAAAAGCCCTGGCTCCCAGAAATGGAAAAATTTTTTAATTTTTAATTTTTTTTTGATAAAGGACTTTTGAAAAAAACCAAGGTTTTTAAAATAAAATGGGGTTTTAAAAAGCCAATTTTTTTTAGATGATTGGGTTTCCTTAATAAAAAATAAACGCTAAAATTTTTAAAAAAAAATATTTTTCAGAAAAAGCAGCCAAAAAGTAAACCCAAACAGTAAATTTTGGCTTTCCCTAAGAAAAATTTAATTTAAGCCATAAAATGTTCTTAAAATTTCCAAAAGCAACAGAAAAGAGATGAAAAAATTTAAAGGGAAATTGAACCCCTTTTAAATAAAATTGGGTTTATAAATAAAACTTTTTTGGAAACAAAAAAAATAAATAAAAAGAAAGATTTTTAAAAAAAAAGATAGGAAAACATTTCGGGGATAATTTGGGAACCTCTTAAGCCCCACAAAAACAGTATTAAAAAAAGTTTCAATTATTTGGGAGCAAAAGGAAAATACACCCCGGGGGGATAAGGGGATAAGGTTTAAAAATTTGATCATAATTAAACTATAAAAAATTTTGTTTCCATGGTAAAGCCTTGGCCAAAATTAAATGGAAAGAAATAGAATAAATTTTTATATTTTAGAAAAGGGAGAGTTTGGGCATTTTTTTCCTGTTAAAATTTCCCTTAACCTGATAAATTTTTTATTTTAAAATTATCTTTGGGTTTTAAAAACAAAACATTAGCAAAAACATTTTGGGAATTTGAAATAAATTTTATTAAACCCAAAATTTTTTATGGTCCCCCTTAAATTTTACCCGGGGAATTTATTTGGTTTCCCGGTTTTTAAACAAAGGACCTTTTAAATTACCCTAAACCTTTCCCTTTTTATCAGTAAAAACCATTTTGGCCTGATTTTATTTTTTGGGCCAAGAAAAATAAAATAGAAAACAATTAAATTGGGGTTTTATTTAGGGGCCCTTTTTCACTTCCCCCCCCGGAAAGGGGGCCACCCTCAAAGAGGGGAAGGGCACAGGGCAAACGGGGAGATGATTAAAAAGGAAAAAAAAGCTAAACGTTTTAAGGGGGGAAGGGTTTCAATGTTTTTCCTTTTCAGCTCTTTTGGGTTAACGTTTTTTTGGCGCATTGATTCCCCTTAAACTTTGCCAAAAGAAGTTAAGCTGGGCCGGGGGTCCTGACTTTTTTAGAAAAAAAGGGGGCTTTGGGGGTTTTAAAATTTGGTTTTAAATTAACCCTTTAAAAGGGAAAATTTTTTACTTTTAGGGGAATTGTTTTTTGGAAATATCTAAAGGGGCCAGTCTCAATAGCTTTAAAGCACTTTTTTAATTTTTTTAAAAAAGAGCGATTTCAAAAAGTAAACTTTAATTTTAACAAAAACTTTTTTCATTTTCAGGGGCCAAAACCCGCCTTAAGTTTTGGGCCCAAAAACCAAAGGGAAAAATCTCTTTTTGACTTTTTTCAACCAAAGGCAAAGAGTGTTTTCAAAAGTAAACCCAAAAAGGCAAAAAAAAAAATTTGGGAAAAAATTAAATGCTCCGAGAACCTTTTAATTTGCAAAAAAAACAATGCAAAAAAAATTTTTTAAATTCTAAATAAAATGAAAAAATATTTAGAAAAAATTTTTTTAAAAAAACAGAATCTGGCCCCTGAGCAAGGGATTGGGAAAAATCTAAATTTTTTGCAGCAGTGACCTTTCAGCTGTGTAACCCAAAATTAAAAAAAAAACATTGGGGTTACTTTTTAATAAAAAGGTTTTATTTTAAAAATATGAAAAACACAAACAGTCCAAAAGAATAATATAAAGGCTTTTTTTAAATTTTAAAACCCCCAAAATGTAACGAGGGAATTTTTAAATAACCCAAAAAAGAGATAATTTAAAATCAAAACAAAGAACCAATTATAAAATTTTGGACAACCACAAAATCTCCCATCCCAGCCTCTATTTTGTGTGATATGTTAGGAAAAATTTTCAAAAATTTAAATTTTTTAAAAAGGGGTTAAAATTTTTAAAAAAATAAAAACTATGTATAGGGTTTTAATGTTTTTTTAATTTTAAATTGGGAAAACCCCTTCCACTTTTACTAGTCTATTTGTAAAAGTGGAAAATTTTTAAAAAAGGTAATTTTTATGAAAATTTATAAGTAATAACCTTTTGGGCCAAAAAAGATTGTTTTTTAAAAAAAATTTTAAAAGTGAGATAATTTTTTGGTACGTGGGTAGAATTTTACCCCCCTGGAAGGGTCCTCTAAAAATCCTTTGGGCCGTGTGGAGTTTTGAATTTAAATTTTCCCTTTAAAAATTTTTCAAAATTGTTCTCTTCGACAAGCATTAAATTTTTAATTATTAAAAGGGGGGTAATTCAAAAATAAGCCCAAAGTTTTTGTTATGGGTTTTTGGGCACCGGGAAAAAGTTTCCCCCCCACTAGGGCCCCCCCAACTATTGAAGTTTCAAAGAGAAATCATTAAAAGTTAGGCCAAAATACCCCCCAGAATTATTTTTTTAAAAAATTTTTTATATTTTAAAAGGGAATTAAATTTAAAAAAAAATAAAAGGGAATTTAAATTAAGGGTTTTGCTTCTTTGACAATGGATTCCTCTTAAAAAATGAATCTTTTTGCACTGGATTTTAATTCCAAATTTACCTGGGGTTTTATCACATGTGAAAGGGTTTTTTAAAACAAATTTTTTTTTTAAAGTTAATTTTCCCAGACAAAACATTAATTTTAAAATTTAAAAAAGGGAAAATAATTCAAAATCGAAGCAATGCATGGTTATGGTTCTTTGATACTGGTTTATTTTTCTTTTTTTCTAACAACTGTTTTTAAATGTCAAAATTTTGGGATCATTAATATTTAAAACCCGGCAGTTTCATTGGGAAATTTCCCGCCCGTACTTTCAGTGTCAAAAAGTGAGGAAAAAGATTATTGGCTCTCTAAAAATGCATTTTCTAATCAAGGGGGGCCCTAATCTTTTTTGAAAGGGGGCCCCCCGGAAAAAAAAACTTATATTTAAAAATCTCTTCTTGAAAGGTTTCCCCCCCAAAGTTTTGTTTTAATTCCAGCCAAATAGTTGCAGAGGGAAAAAGCGCAGAAAAAAGGGTTTTTGCTCTATAAAGCATACAACATAACTTAAACAAAAGGGGCCAAAAACTCTGTCTTGGAAGGGTCCATTTGGAAAAGTCGAAAAGAAAAATGCACATCTCATGGTATTGATTTTCCCCATAAAGTTTTTTTGAATTTCCCCGCCTGAAATTGCAAAAGGAAAAAGCCGGCCCGGGAACGAAATTTTGTAAAAGAAAATGGACAGAAACCGGGCCCAAAAAAAATATTTCCAAAAAATGACAAATTCTGGACAATGGAAATTCATGTTTGTTTCTTGTATGTTTCTTCCTTTAATAACACAGAAATGTTTTTAGTTTTTATTTCTCAAAAGCTTTTTAATTTTGGTGTACTAAAAACCAATGGCAATAAATACGAGTAGTTATAGCTTGTGAATTAATATTTTGCATGGAAGTAAACATACTACATGTACTTTGTTTACATTTTGCTACTTTCATATATGACAAATTATTTCACAACAGGTAGCAAGTATATAATATTCTTTAAAACATTATTTAAACATTACGCAATTCATGAGTTTCTGAGGCATAACTAAAACTGATTTACATTCAGATGTATGGCAGAGTTGTCTCCCTTCCATTCGATTATTAATAACAATTATGTAATTGAATTGTTTTATGTTGTCATGTATGGATGAAACATATATATATATATATATAGAAATGAGAGAATATATACACACATAAATTATATATACAGATGAGATTTTATTATTGTATAATTCATGTGCCATTAACACGAAAGCTAATTTACAGAGGAGTTTATTATTTCAACAATATATAAATACAGTGGGGAAAAGGAAGATAAATGTCACAATTTTGTTAAGTACAACTATGTATACATTTGTACTCAGCGATGTGTGAACTATTATAAACATCATTATAACGTACGTGTGTCACCGCAGGAGCGTCTATCTTCCGGATGTTTACTACAATGACTGTATTAGTTTTACTTAACTAATTAAGTCAAGCATCACCTATATACATGTGCAGCAGTTATAAGGATGTGATTTGTTAAAAACAAGCCATAATAAAGTTTTACGTGCCTATAGGAAGTTTTTATATTTACATGTTAATAATTTGTTGGTTTAAAATTTTACTTTTAAATCTTCCGGTCACTAGATGAATATTGATTCGCAGCCCGTTAGTAAAGGCGTTGAATTTGCGCAAAATGAAGAAAAGAAGCAAGCAAACAGACAAAACCACGCTGCTTACAACAGTAGCGACGACGAATGCATTTTATGTCTAGCTTGCTGTTGTTGTTGTTGTTCCGAATCTAACAGCGGCGATTCGAACGGAGAGGGAATATGTGATTGTAGCTGTGGATTATGTGATTGCGATAACTGCTGCGGCGGAGTGTGTGATTGTGGAAATTGTGACTGCGGGGGATGTGATTGTGGAAGTTGTGACTGCGGGGGATGTGACTGCGGTAGCCTCGACTGTACAATTCTTTAACTTTTAAAGATATCTTCTACTTAAGTCTGAATATGATACAGATATAGATAATAGTGTACATATATAATAGCGTACAACGGTCAGAAGAATTTAAATTGAAACTGAACTGCACGTACAGTTAGGTTTCGTGATAAAAATCAAGTACTTTTCATTTCATATACCAGTACAATTTTATGTTAGATTATTTATAAGATAAAACATGGTTGAAGAATAATATAACATCCGAATTCGAGAGGTTGCCGATACACAGATATGGATAAATATATATAGATAGAAAGTGTCATCTCAAATAATAATGAGGGCCTCATCCTTGTTTTGTACATGTTGTGGTCTGCTATAACCAAGCTGAGGGTTAAAAGCCCGACCTCACACGAGATGGACCTTTTTCCATAATTAAGGCCATTATTGCAGGACAAGTTGAAATGTAGTGAAGTTGGAAAATGATCAAGGAATATATCATACAATAAAATCAGACTCACACAGGAGAATTACAAACAGAAATTGCATAATTTTAAACATTTTATTAAACTTTCTTTTGGTGTTTAACCTCTGAAAAATGTGTTCTTTTGTTATGAACTTTTTTTGCTAATATCTAAAAAAATGAAAATGAAAGTGTGTTTTCTTTTCATTATTAATATTAAAAATGACTTGCTATAAGTTAATTGCAACAAATTCGGAAGTTTTTGTTATTTAAATAAACTGCTTGAACTTGGATCGCTAGAATATCTACTTTCGCTCGAACTTAAATTTGTCTATAAAAAGTACTATTGTAATCGGTGTAATAGAGTAAATGTCCTATTGTAATCAAGGGAATATCAAAAACGCTCCATATTTAATTGAGAGAGTACAGAAAATGTACATAATGGAATATTGCCAAAATAACATGTATGGACTGTCCTTAAATATAATATGTCATTTGTATTTATTAATAGTATAATATTTAAAGTTTAAGTGTATCTTTTGCATGTTTGCCAACGGCAAAATATATCTGATTTGAACAATAAACTTTACATTATACGGTTCAATACTGGTATGTGGTATCGTCTCGTCACAGCCTAAAGCTTCCCAAATGGTTAATTAACTGAAAATTATATATAGCAAAAATGTGAATACATCGCGACCGAATTACTTCTGGTCATTTGATCGGATGTACTGGTTATGTTTGTAAAACTAAACCAAATGTGTTCCTAAGATTATGTTCATCCCAGGATATTCGTTACGTTCTACAGTTCTTCCATGAATTAGCGTGCCATTACTAAAATTATATCCAAATAACTTAAGTTTATGACTTTATGCATAACATCATGGATAAGTTTTTTTTCCGTTATGCGTAAATTCTTTTTTGATTCCCTTTTTTGTGTCGCCTTGAAAAAGTGACATATAGGGGTTACTTTTGTCGGCGGCGTCGGCGTCGTTGTCGGCGTCCCCTAAAGCTTGTCCGGAGCATAACTCAGTCACTATAAGTCGGATTGTCTTCAAACTTGGTATGCATGCTTCTTTCAATAACACGAAGTTCAGTGCACAAGGACCGGTACTCTGCACTTCTTAATTTTTGAGTTATTGCCCTATGTAAATTTTCATACTTTAATTTTGTCCGGGCCATTTCTCTTCAACTATAAAAGCTATGGACTTGAAACTTCATAGGATGATAGATCTCATTAAGAAGAAGTGCTGTGCACAAGAATCGGTACTCTGCATTTCTTAATTTGTAAATTTTCATACTTTAATTTTGTCCGGGCCATTTCTCTTCAACTATAAAAGCTATGGACTTGAAACTTCATAGGATGATAGATCTCATTAAGAAGAAGTGCTGTGCACAAGAACCGGTACTCTACACTTCCTAATTTTTGAGTTATTTCCCATTGTTAATTTTCATACTTTATTTTTGTACGGGCCATTTCTCCTAATGTATAAAAGCTATGGACTTGAAACTTCATAGGATGATAGATCTCATTAAGAAGAAGTGCAGTGTACAAGAACTAGTACTCTGCATTTCTTATTTTTGAGTTATTATCCTTTATTAATAATCATACTTTATTTTTGTCCAGGCCATTTCTCATAAATTATAAAAGATAAATAAAAACAAAAATAACCCAGTGCATGGTCACGTGACAAAATGTGTTGTCCGTATTATAGGCGAGTAAATATAGTAAATCCAGAGACATAGATATCTATGTCTCTGGTAAATCCAAGTTTTGTAGATGTCTTGTAGCAGTCTTCTAGATTATAAATACCATTTGATAAGGGATTTTAGTTAACCTTTGACTCTAGGCTTACTGGTGGCAACTTTGACTCTAGGCCTACTGGGACAAGAGCACACTTAAATCAGCCAGTATTTCAGCCAGTATATTCATGCCATCTGATTTTGGTCAGCACTATTCGCTTTCATTTATATGCCATCTAATTTTATTCAGCACTTATTTTTAAAATTTCCCTAAAACATGAATGGTTTTGTCGCATCAGAAAGAGTGACAATGATTAAATTACTCTAAGTTTCTGACATAATAGTCCAACATTCATGTAACTTTAAAAATCTAGATGAATGTACATCTTACAAACCAACGAAACATGCAATATGCTATAATACCAATACCGGTAAAATGTGTTCACTCACTGAAACAAGATAAATAACAAACTCTATACAGGCGTCAAAATTCCAATCTATTCAATCAAAAATGTCTTTATTTTATATTTGTTTATACATACTCGTATATATAATGTACATTCATGGTTGTCATAAAATACTGATGGGTATCATTTATTTGATTAATACATTTTACACATCATATTTTTACAAAGATAACATGAACATAATTGAATCAAGATTAAACAAAAAAACAAGAGGCCTTACATGGCCAAACATTGCTCGCTTGATATCCACTGTAGGATAAAGTTACAAAATCTAACAACTTATAAAATATTTCATGACTGATATCTACATGTGTACAGAAATATAGGAAATTAAATTCAATTAACCCATCAAGTTATTTCCAATTGAGAAACAAGTTTGTAAGTCATGGAATAACTAACATAGAAACATATTAAATGATATAACCATACATTAATTGGGATTTGGATTGATATAAATGAGAAAATAATGCACCGGAGATTGACAACTGCAATGTCTAAACGTGAATATATATATTGTTGAAATTAGTAGCCAGGTAGACTTGTAAATGAATGATCATAAAAAAAAAGACTTTCCTAGTAAAATTTGTAAAAGGGGTTGAAATATGATGTTAAAACAGCCATATGCTCTAATTCATTTCTTTCAGTTTAGTTTACTTTCTCTAAAATATATGGTTTCATTTACTTACAGCAATAATTATTTCATTCATAGATTTGCACAGATTTCACATTATTTTGCATATTTCTCGGTGAATTTTACCATTCTTGCATTATATGGATATACTGGGTGGATAAAAATAAAGAAAAATATGACCAGAATAAAACCAAGGCAAAAACATCAGCAGAAGTTTGGTAAGTCTTAAAAGTAAGTAATATCTAGGACTTCAAAATGTTATCTTTTATCCAAGATAATATCTAAACATCAAATATCTTGTTGTATTATTATAATATAAAAATCATTCAAGCAATACACTTAATTGAGCACAATTATTAACATTGTTATCATGAATAATCAAAAATATACATAGGGATATAAATGTAAGTCACTTCCGGTTTTAGGTCAAATAAACTTACTTAAGTTTGCTCTACATGATAAAATTTAATATGTAAATATTATGTCCACTGACCTTTAACATTGTACATATATTATGTCCACTTACCTTTAACATCGTACATATAAATGAATGACAATATTAGATGAAATAGATGACAGACCATAAGGATGAATTTCAAGGACTTTATGTATTTGTGACTAGTTATTTCATTTTAGTCTTAAAAGACAGAATATTAAGAATATTTACTATAAATAAATCCCCCACATATGTCCTTGATTAAATAGAGGATATTGAACGAGTGTAACTTCAATACTAAATTTATTGAACGAGATAAATCAAATCATATTATGCCAGCCTCTGGTTCAGTAAATTCAGTAATGAAACTACACGAATATAATATTCTAATTATCACATACCCAAAATTAAGACTGTTTAAAGTAAAAAGAATAATTATTCATTGATGCGCCTAGTGCGTCTTTACACTATGTTTGTATAAAGCAAATGATGTCACATTAAAATATATGCAAGACCATGCAATACCACATTTACGGAGTCGTTAAAGGTGCAGGCCGCACTGGTAAGTGATAAAATAAAGTATGGAATCAAAGTTATGAAAAAAAAATCTCAGTTGGTCAATGTATATGAATTTATGTAAATATAGATACAAAATGATAATAAACATGTCAAAATTACCCTACAACACAATTAAAGCTGCACGCCTCCAGATGAGTCAAATATTTCAAGAAAATCAACCTTGAGAAAAATATAAGATTTTAGACAAGTAAAAACATTCACAAGTGAAGAAATAATTTACATGTTATATGCTAATGATTATTTCTACTGCGGGATTTAATACAGTGAAAAGAAATATTTTGCATATCCTGGCCCTTTTGACCCCCATAAATTTATATGTCATTTGCAATGTGTGAATTATTTTCTGTATTCACTTAATAATTTTATACTTTTTAATACATTTTCAATATTTTCATCAAAATTAGCATGAATCTAGAGCTATGCTGCTTTAACAATTACATTTTGTTTTAATCAAAAGTTGAAAAATAAACATTTTACAAAAAAAAGAAGAAAAAAAAGGATACGTTTTTTTTCCGTTATGCGTAAATTCTTTTTTGATTCCCTTTTTTAGAAGAATTTTAAAGTTCTGTTTCTTTAAAATGCTATGCAACAAAAATAACCCAGTGCATGATCACGTGACAAAATGTGTGGTCCGTCTTACAGGTGAGTAAATACGGTAATCCAAGTTTTGTAGAAGTCTTCTAGATTATAAATACCATTTGATAAGGGATTTTAGTTCACCTTTGACTCTAGGCCTACTGGTGGCAACTTTGACTCTAGGCCTACTGGGACAAGAGCACACTTAAATCAGCCAGTATTTCAGCCTGTATATTCGTGCCATCTGATTTTGAAAAAATAAACATTTTACAAAAAAAAGAAGAAAAAAAAGGAGAAATACGTAGAAAGATGGTTACAGTATATGTCATAGAATAAGCTGTGACTATAACACGACATACACACAAAAATACTTTGTTATCACAATTTCAAAGCTTGTTATGGCCCCTTTGTTGTTGTCTCCTTTCTTAATCTTGTTTAGGTTGTCTCCCCTTAAAGTCATCCATACAGTTGTTAATACACAAGTGCTTACTGATAACATGTAGACATGACGTCGGCAGAAACCTGTAATGTTTAAAATAGAACTTCCTTTGCATAACATACATTTAAGCTTTAAAGGGACTCCACTGAGGTTTTTTTGAAATGACTGGACTAAACATATTTTTCAGAAATTTGAATATCATCTTTTAATTTGTTGAAAGTCTGTACCAATAACTTTTATGAACATTATAATTTTTCAGATCATTCCCTCACCTCCTTGTTCCAGAATAATCAGTTTTGTTGTGCAAAAATGACCCAAAAATAACAACAAAACTGACCCAAAAATAAAATCATTTTTGATATAATCGAGCTAAAAAACAGACCAAAAAATTGATATTCAATTTAATTAGGAGTAAATTTCTTTATAATCCTTTGCAGATCTTTCATTTTAAGTGCTTCACTTGATCTATGTAAGAATTTCAAATGTTTATCAGCCTTTTTTTGACCTCAGTGGAGTTCCTTTAACCTAATGCAATTTAAAGTGACTAGTCTTTGTAACCAGTATAGGGCCTGGCTAGCCTGTACATTTGTTCTGTCTCACCAGGCCCTGTCCTGTTGGCAAACCAATTCAAAGTTTAAGCTCTATAACCCCTAAAATGATAATGGATGGTTTTCAAAATCGAAACTGGACATGTCCATTTTAGAAATTTGCATATTATGAGTTAACTTTAATGTTGATGACAGACAAGTGCTAGAATCTCCTTGTAGCCTGACAAAACCCATCCCTACTGACTGGCTAATTTTAGCTTTTGATATCACAAATCAAAACCCCTGATTTTAAAAATCATGGTACATTTCAAAATCCAAAAGTGGAAAAAATACATTATACCTTGAGATTAAGTTGAGAAAGTAATGTACATTTTTGTATTTTTACATGTACAATTATGGCAAGTCGTTCAACACCTTATTTTGTTGATGATTTCTCAAAAAGCATTTACTAAAGAATTCAGAAACTAGCATTTTGTATAGTTGATATATTTTTTTCTTCCTTTGTACAGCAAAACCCAAACACTCATCCTTTTTTTTACCAAAAGCTGTCATACCGACAGCTTGCTCAACAATTCTCAGTGATTGGTAGTAAAACAATATTGGATAATATAGAATATAGAAGATCAAAAAGGGGCATAATTCTGTCAAAATCTAAGTTAGAGTTGTGTTGCCTTAAACAGTAACTTCCTATCATGCTCTCGAATAAGTGTGTGAAATTTCAACTTATTCCCTTCAAAAGTTTTTGAGATACCAACTTGCACCGAAAAACTTAACCAAAGTATGACATAGATGCCTGGGTGAATTAAACAGCTCTCCCTATTCTTCAAATAGAAGAGCTTAAAATGATTTCATACCATCAGGCAAATACAAAGTAATTAGGCAAAAAAGAACAAAAAATAACCAATCTGGCCCTAATTAGTAAGGGAGGTAACTACATAAATATGTAACAACAAACTGAACAAAGACAAATAAGAGTTACCTACCCTTTCAAAGCAAAAAAGCAGTATAATATTCTAGGTATGAGAAGCATCGACTGGTTACACAACACAGCGTCCACAATCTTTCCGGCTGCATACTCCGGCTCTACGATCGGTAACAGAAATGGAAACCTACAAGAGAGATTTAATAATTGCCAATCAATAAATATTGTTTTATATAATCAGTCTGTAGACATGGTAAGTTAATTGGCAATAATGAATACTATTAGTTTAGATGAATTGCTCATTGCATTATGGATCTTAATTAATTAATGTACTATAAATCTTGTGATTGCACATGTCTACCTATAATTTACTAATACTTCACAGAAAAACTTAGTCATTACTATATGTTAATAAATAAGTGATTTGATATTGGCCCTGTTATTTGTCAGAGGGCAGTCGTATTGGCCCAAGGCCTAAGGCACTTCTTCTTATTTTAATTCTAACATATTTTAATAATAACAAAGGGCAACTGTAAAAATAACTACATTATATCAGTTTGTATGGAAAACCTACATTTTGTAACTTATATTGTACATGTACAACAAAAATGTCAGACTGTGATTGTATAGAAACTGAGATTTTTTTTTGTTCATTTATGCAACCTGTCGACGTCTACACATAGACCGAGTTAAAACAAAATGGCTGTCATTTCCCAGTTTCTTGCAGAAATCTATATCATTTTTTGGCCCTGCTTTATTAGCCAATCAAATTACTTCAAATGCGGGCTTTATATCTATATCACTTTTCGGCCCGGGGCCGAAAAAGTGATATAGATATTGGCCCTGTTTTAAGGCAGGCCACGGTGTTATTGAACGTGACAGGTGCTTTTTTATAGGACTAATAACGTATAGTTATTTAATAATATGATTTAATAACTGATTGTAATCTAGTACCATACGAAAAACCATGCTCTTGGTGGAATTTAAGATTAGTCCAGCTCAATTTTTCTATTAAACCCACAATAAAAACATATACACCATTTCTTCAGTTGACTTTAAGGAAATTAAACAAGCAAATAATTCATGACTGATTAACTTTTCAAAAATCTGATCCTCCAAAAGTGGCTGCCCAAAGGCCTTAGCAAACTGGCCCCATGTTAATGGTCTATTCTCACTAAAGTACCAAAGCAGTCTTTATTTATCCTACTTTCATCAAATCTGTAACATATTTACAAGAAAAGTTACCTTGTTTTGGCACCTTCAAACATTCCTGTGTTGATAAAGAACGGACAAACTACAGTTGTATATATACCATCTTTACCCTGCGCCTCAAGTTCGAATCTCAGCGATTCATCAAAGCCAACGGCAGCAAATTTACTGGCACAGTAGTCGGCAAGGCCAGTAACTCCTACGAGTCCAGCAGAGCTTGCAATGTTTACAATATGGCCGTGATTTCTGCTCATCATGTCAGGTAGGAAAGACTTCACTGTCTGAATAACATTTGAGCCGCGTCATGACAAAACCAACATAATGTGTTTGAGACCACCATGGATCCAGACCAGTCTGCGCATCCGCGCAGTCTGATCAGGATCCATGCTGTTCGCTATCAGTTTCTCTACTTGTTATAGAGTTTGTAAGCGAACAACATGGATCCTGATCATCTGCGCGGATGTGCAGGCTGGACTGGATCCATGCTGGTCGCAAACCCATTATGTTGGTTTTGTCGTGACGCGCGGCTCATTTAATCATATCATACAGCTTGTTTTCGATGAAATATATCGTGGATATTGAATGAGTGTAGGTTCAATACTGACTTTATTGAACAAGTTTAATAAAATTTTAGTTTACTCAACGAGTCCAATAAATTCAGTAATGAACCTACAGGAATATAATATTCTATTTATCACATACCCAATATTATGACAACAGTTTAAGGTGCAAAAGAATCATTTTTCATTGACCCACCTGTATGTTATGTTAACATTTAGCACGTCTTTACACTATGTTTGTATAACACAAACAACGTTGTGTTAAATTATATTCTCGACAGGAGTCGCAAAATTGGAACAGGTATGTGATATAATAATATACATGTATTAAAAAAAAAATTTCATGAATGTTTTATATAAAATAATATGCAAAGGCTTAGACTGTAATTAATACTATACTCAGGGTTGACTGCAAAACTGCAGTAACTTATATGAAATAAAGGCAGACTTACGACAGTCTTGACGTCAACCCTAGATACATAAATAGTATTGGAATCAATGATTCCCCATGTAAAGGAATATAAATCAACAAAAAGATGGTTCTTAAGTCTAGGGCTTTTTTCACCAGTAGAGGAAGCAGCGCCGCACTTAATTTTTGGGGGGAAATTATACAGTATTTTTGCAAATGGGGAAGAAATTTTTTTTATGAAAATTCAATGTCTGCACTTGTTTACTGATAATAGCAAGCAATCAAACCTACCCAGAAGTGAGCCATTATGTTCACTTCCATAGTTTTCTGTATCATCATATCTGAACAGTCCAAGAATTTTTTCCCAGTCACTATACCAGCATTGTTTACAAGTATATCAACCTGACCAACCTCTTCTTTCACCTAAAAAAAAATGGAACTTCGAACGTTAATGAAAATATGTTTGTATATGTTTTAAATACTGTATAAAATTAATCAAAAGTAGTCAAAAAAGCTTTTAGTATTTACTTTTACACATATTTTTATTCAAGGTATATACACATGTTAGTAATTTACAATTTAAAGCAGGAATGAATTGGACCGAGAGCTGCAATAGCTCATGGTTACGTCCTCTCCTTTAATTTTTAACAAAAGCTATACATGTATGTATATATTAGCCTTAATTCTTTGTGTTATGGCAAAAAGTAATCTTCATGCCCAAAATATGAGTTGCAGTATTTAAATGAAAGAATTTACAGAATCAATTTATACATTTCTGACAGGATCATTTTAATGCATTGAATAAAAATAATACTACATGTATTATGAACTACATTCGGGCAAGGCACTGAGATGAAAACATCTGGTAAGCAAGTAAAAACTATATCACTTTGAACGTAGTGCTGCAGTCAGTAGTATTGACAGATATTCGAGCCGTGTCATGACAAAACCAACATAATGGGTTTGCCACCAGCATGGATCCAGACCAGCCTGCGCATCCGCGCAGTCTGATCAGGATCCATGCTGTTCGCTATCAGTTTCTCTACTTGTAATAGAGTTGGTAAGCGAACAGCATAGATCCTGATCAGACTGCGCGGAAGCGCAGGCTGGTCTAGATCCATGCTGGTCGCAAACACACTATGTTTGTTTTGTCGTGACGCGGCTCATTTGTGTTATATATAAAAGAACAGTATCAAATTAAACAATCAAGATCTTCTTGACAAGTACATGAAAACCCATACCCTGTTAGCAACATGATATACATCATCTCTGTCACAAAGATCTATCTTGTACGCTTTAACAGTGACACCATACTCTTTACACATTGCTAATGTTTCCTCGTTGCCTGACTGGTTAACATCCCACAATACAAGGCGACATTTCAACTTTGCAAACTTTAATGCCATCAGTCGTCCAATACCACTTCCTGTAAATATGTTGTTGGGAAAAAAAGTTAAACACGGGGGGAAAAAAGTTAAACACAGTGTGCAATCAACCGAAATATTTTCTGAGATATTGTCATGACTTACCTCTCTTTGTAGTCATATACATGGGGAGTATTTTTCTCTAACTTTCTATATTGAAAATAGTTTTAAATTATCCTTCAGAATCAGTTGAAATATTACTGAATGTCAATAACCATTTCATTACTCACAGTTATTGATGGCAATTTTGGTCACAATACACAAACTTTAAGTACATTTAAATTACCGAAAACTGAGGTGTTCCACTGTTAATGAATTAATTAACTTAATACATGTATTTTGAAAGACACTCTCTGAATCTGTTTGGATAATTCTTCTAGAAATTTTTTATGAACAATTCTCAAATATTCCTGACAGGACGATTTTCATTATCTCAATAAAGTCTGTAACTACATGTATACATATTACACGCAACCTACGTTCCCTTCGCAGCTCAGTTAATACACTCATGTTACTTCGAGTGAGCGATAGTGGAACATTTGAGTGATGCGCAGGAGAGTACACGCAAGCAAACATGCACACACATACACTCACAAACAGATTCATCGAGGGTATTTTTAATCTTATCATTTCCTAATTTTAATAACTTAGGATTTTAATGATATTTCTAAATGGGGCAAATTGTCACTAATCTAGGGTGAATTGTCACTCTAGAGGCGAATCTTCAGTGGGGCGCATCCAAATTCAATTTAGACTGGGTCGAAGACATGACTCTAAACTTCAGAGACAGCTATGAGATACAAGGGAATCAGGGAACCAGTCCCTAACTTTTATTGAATAAACCCCTTGGTTCTTTTACATGCCCAGTGTATAGATCTGATACATATATGCAAGGATTACCTTGATTTCTTACCAGTACACCTTTAGTTAGGTGGGAAACACTGAAAGTGTGACTGTCTCTGAAAAATCCCAAGGGTGTTACCCAGACTCGAACCCGGTCTAATAAACCCTTCCAATGTTTCGACAAAATAAATCAGTAACATTAAGTTTGGGAGGAAGAATCTGGAGGGTGAAACAATCCTCATTTCAATACCTGCTCCTGTGATGAGAACAGTCTCCCCGGATATATCTTTTGCCTGCCAGCTTGTGGGTACAATTGCCTTTACAATGGCTATGATCCAGTAATAAACTACGAGTCCTAAACATTTTAGAACACCCTTTATAATATCAACAATGCTTTCCGCCATCTTTCAGTCTTTGACTTTTTTTCTTTATAAATAAAAATCTAATGTAACTAATACGAGATTGATAAGTTTGGACTTCGGTCGGGTCAAAGGTCAATTTTCAAAACCGAAAGTAGACCTCTCCAAACACGTATGTAATCTGAATCTCTTAAAATTGACAGTAACGCATTAGAAAATATAGTTGAAAACGTTACAGGCATATCAACCGTGTTGATCTAGAGTCAAACGTTATTTCATATCATATTTCCTTCGCAACTAGAGAAAGTTTGCGTATTGTATTTTTTACTGTAAACATGCGTAATACGAAAACATCAGAAAATGCCGAATATTCAAGATTGAACAATACCAAATTTTTTTAACAGGTCTGACAACTCTAAAACCCCTCAATAGGAACAATACTACTAAATATATTCCTTCCCTCTCTCTCTCAATGCAGATAACAGTTAATTAAGGCCTAAATGACAAATATTTTTGTCTAAGATGGACACATTTCCTTTATAACAAAAGAAAAATTCTACTTAAGGCCGATGTATTTTCTAGAATAAGAAATACTACAAAAGTTTAAACCACATTTATTATTTTCAAAAGATGAATAATAGACAATATACTTACCGGTAATTATACTATATATAATGTTATGACTGTCTTCTTTGTTGGATAAGATGTACTGAGTGTTTTAATCTTAATAATTGCTTGTAAATATGTCTATATTTATCGTTGAAGGACCAGTTTCAGTGACCCTAAGAGTATTTTGTCCAAAATGATTAGAATATTAAAGGAGACTAATTTAAACTTTGAACATATTCATCAAAAGTTACTTTCTAGCTTTTGTTAAAAAATTTGAAATATTATGTAGATAAGAAGTAATAAGAAAATGCTTAAAAAGATAAATTTCCATGAAAAATAGTATACCAGATACACAATTTTGTATTTCTGACCATTTTTTCAAGGTTGCACCAAGGAAATAAGTTAACATAAACCGTGCTACTGGAACAAATACTTTAAAACATTGTTTTCAAAGTGGCAACATTTTATAAAAAGGTCACTGAAATTGGGACGTCACTGAAACAGGGAATCATACGATATGTTTATTAAAGGCTTTGTTGAAAAAAGATTTTGCATTATATGTGTTATCTTTGATGCTTTGATGCATTGCTAAATAAGATACCTTCGTTAATCCTTCTTGACCTTCGATTTATTCCCATCATTTCCCGATATTTCCTAGACAAGTAATTAATCTGTTTGTTATTTAATATTAATAATTTCTACAACAACAGAATACAGAAATTACCCAGCAACGGCTCAACCCGTTTACCATGGCCTCCAATCCCTTTAATTATAATTCATGTTTATTTTTTAAAATCTTATTTTGGTGTACACAGATCTATACAATATACGTAACAAGGAATATAAATCATGGTAACAAAAACAAAATTACAAATTATATAATTAATCGATGAAATTTACATCAGCACGGAGAATGTTCGTAGAAAACAGGATAACTCAGCAATATATAAATCAAATATTATTATACTAGTTACGTCCCCTTGCCTTGTGCCAATGAAACGGTGTAGTGAATAAAATTATTCACATTTGCCATTGTTATATTATTTCATTTCAGTTTAGTTTATGCTTTAATAAGTCAATTCTACAACATAATTTGTTTGATGAATTCCTTTATTATTTGCAAATAAAGTGAACCCCACTACCCCCTGCATAGAAATCACTTTCCTCGATTGCAAAGGACTTTGTGTGAAGTCTCTCTGGCTTTCCATAATATTTTCCCAACTGACTCAGTTGATTTATTCGTGCACGTTACCCAAAACATTTCACCGACAGTTGTGTGAAAATATTGTAGGAAATAAGAAAATTTTACATACAATACGTAACAGCCGAAGAAAGTGCTTTTATGTAGGGGTCTTTGCATTTTAAAAGTTATTCATGAAAAAACGGATCCTAATCGGTGGTATATAAGGATAGTTTCGTTTTGCAGTGCACTATATATATGTGACTTTTGCTTTTCTCGAAATCAAATGCAACCAATACGATGAATTAAACTAGTATCTGTTGAAAACCTTCACTGAAATACGTACAAGTAGTTACAAGCTTTGAAATAAGATTTAACCATATCATAGACAGCACTTTCAATAATATTCAGCGCAGCTTTAATGATATATCATACAAAAGAAAAATTTAAAATGAACAGAAAGAAACACTGAGTACCATTAATGCAGTTCTGCAACCAGCATCCAGTTTTTATTCATACAGACAAATTAAAAAGGCCCATTTTGTCTACACTTCATGATACACGGACTTTTATATGAATAGCAACTACTGTTTACCAAAACAATGATGAAATCATTATGTATATATGTGAGTATTTTATGTATATTATAACAGCTCCCACCATGTGCCACAAAAAGGCATTCCATAAGAGACGCCGTTCATCGGCGTCGTCAATAATTCACCTGTATTATCATATACATTTCATTTTCATTTAGGTCTCATGGATGGTATTCAATTAACTTATGCCGAATAATTGCAGCTGCATTAGACTAAAATAGTCAAAGCAAAGACAACAGAAAAGTCATTGTTTCGCATATTTTATTTCATGATTTAACATTTTGATAAAGCAAGCAATGTAGGTCTTAAATATGAAAAAAACGACCGTGCAATATTGTAGGTATATCCCAGCATACTGTAATAAATGATAATAAGCGGCTCCTTGAAACACTTAGTCCAATGATTATTCTCTTTTCTGTCTTCCGACAAAAGTATCCATCAGGTTATGAGCACCTAAATATTTACTAACCACAAATCCAGGTTCGTGAGGAATTAATCTGCAATGAGAAAACTTACTTTAAGGTATCTTCTTGTCATTGACAAAATATGTGATGAAAAATATTACTTTTTCAATAACTGTATGTAACTAAAATAATTTTTATCAGACTGCATTGGTATCTATAATATCAAAGTATTGGAGTTTGTGCAAATTTCCAGTAACATTTTTAAAAGGTTTGCGTTCACTGAACGCCGCCTTTCCTTGCTGATCTTGTTAATCATATTTCCTTACATTTCTTACATTTTAAACATCATTCGCGAGCAAAACAAGCAAAACAAGATTATCTTATACTAATTAGTGTTTTGTGTACAAAGTAACTACTATTAATATTCTGCATTATATACCTAACTACTAGTATTGAATCTGATACAAGATTAAAGATATGTAATGCTCAAATTCGATTTTAGAAAATATTGATAGTGGCTACACAGTCTCTTTCGTTTATTCAAAATAAACATGTTTTGACTTCACACAAAGTAGATACTAGCATGTTATGTTTAAAATTTGGTCACAATGTGAATATAAAGTGTCATTAAAATCTGTTAGTTTTTTGGTGTTTTTTATGTCTTTTTTTTAAGACAAGACCAACTTTACTTGACCTGTAATAAGGAACGCATCTTTCAATACATAGTTTATTCATTATTCTATTTGAATTAGACATTTTCAGTAAATATTTCATTGATTTCAATATATTTCTATGTTTAAAATATTCTACTCTAAAATAAGCATAATATAAAAGCAAGAAGTCAAAAATGACTCATTTAACTGCAAAACGTTAAGTACCTACTTATAGCTCTACTATAATGGTTCAATTCAATAATTTTTTATAGATTAATACCCTTTTTGATTGCAAATAGAAAATATAAGGTATTTTGGATACACATGTATTGTTTATTACATAATACAGCCCGATCTAACAATCTTGCTTCGTGGCTACATACTCTTGCTCTAGTACAGGCAAGATTAGAGGAAATCTAAAATAAAAATGGCGTTTACAAAAATAAGCAGACACATACACTTCATGTTGTTTTTTCAAATGTTACACATATAGAAATTCCTCTCCATTATTTAGGCAAGACTAATGAATAATGCCTATACAATTTAAATCTATATCCTCTCTTTCATTATCTAAAAGTTACAATTATTCATAATCTTCCCCATTTTTTTGTTTTTTAAAATTTTAAACCCACGTTCGGATGATTTCCCGCCCCGGAAGTCTAGAATGTTAAAACCCAAAAAACCCCGGGAAAACCCTAATGACCTTAAAAAAGGGAAAAAAACTAAAAATTTAAATATCATTTTCCAAGCAGTAGAAAAGTTTTGGAACAAATTTTAAAAAGTATGAACTGAAAATTTGTAAAACAAAAAAAAATTGAAATTTAATTAATTATCATTTTTGGCCCTTTTTTAAACCCAATTTTACCCAATTTAATAAATCAAAAAATTCTTAAATGTTTCCGAAAACAAAATATTTGTTAAATGGTAAAAACAAATCCCAAAAATAAAATTAAAATTAAAAAAATAAAATTCAAAACAAACAAATCTATTTTTTTTGCACCCCTCAAACATTCCGGGTGTTATAAAAGAAAGGGGACAACAACGTTTTTGTTTATCTTTTTCCCGCGAATCAATTCAAAATTCTAAAAACCGACCCCTCAAAAACCCCCAGCGGCAAATTTATTTGGCCACAGTAATCCGAAAGGCCGGGAAACCCCAAAAAACCCGCCGAGCGGGCGACAAAAACATTTATAAACCAAATGGTTTTTTATCATGCCCGGGAAAGAAATAATTTCACAGTCTAAAAATGGTAACTTTTAAAAAATTTTAAAAAAATATTAAAAGCCCTAGAAACGAAAAAAAAAGGAAAAATATGCGTTTTTACAATTTTTAAATCCAGTTAAGGGCGGGAAGTTTTTTTCATCGGGAAAAAGTTATAAATATACATACAAAAAACGTGTCGAAAATTTTAGCAAAATTTTGAAAACCGGGGGTATTTTTTATTCCATACCCCCAAAATACTAAATCAATATAATTGCCCACTAATTTGCAAAAAAGCAACAGAAGCAAAAGTTGATTCAGGTAATTTGCCAATAAGTCATTTTTCTGGAATCCAACCCAACAGACATCAAAATAAAAGCTTTGAGTAATAAAAATAAGAAAGGCTTTTTCTGGGCGTAATGGGCCCTTCAAAAAATTCTAAAAAAATTTAAAATGAAATTAAAACAGTGAATTTAATTAGCTTTATTTCCTACACGCAATTCAGATTCGCCACGTTGACATCCAATGTTGTGATAAAAATCTAGTTTTTGTTATTATTTATTATTTGGGCATAAGATAGAATCAAAGAAATTTTGCGTATTTTAAGCAATCTGATAACTAGCCTCTTACATAATGCTTCCGCTTTTAATCTTGACCGTGACCAAATTTTCAAACTCAAATTTCGGTGAACCTTTTTCACACAGCCAATCATCCGGCGAGCTTATTCACTAATTTTGAAAGCGAGTGTGGTTTTAATTCTAACCCTGGGAAAACCAATTCTTAGTAGCCGTAATTTATACGATTTCGAGAACCGACATGGCGTTGTCCATATAGCCGGGGGGTAAACTGGCAAAACAATCTTGCCTATTAAAAATTGACTCTATCATTTATGTTTAAATTGTTAAAAATTACTTCAAACATTGTTTTTAAAAAATACAAATCAACAATTCTGTTGAAGCTTCCACGTTTAACAGCATTTCGATTACTTTTTCTAATGCCTATGTTAAAAAACTGGTTAGATTGCATGGCAAAAAAAACTTTCTCGGGAAATCCAAATTATTAGAAGGTAACATAATACGGTGGTCATCAGATCTACATAAATAAATAAATAGATTCTGAACTTTAGTCAGATTTGGTATTTTAAGATACTAGTAACTTACCCAGAAAATGCGCCAATACAGTTAACTTCCATTGTTTGTTCATATGTGATCAGGGCCAAATTATCAGAATTTTTTCCCTTTTTTACTAACCCAGCATTGTTTACTAAAAATGTCGATCTGACCCAACTTCCTGTTTGACCTAGAAGAAATAAATGTTTTATACATGAAAAATTGTTGACTACAAATTAAATTACTTTAAAAACTTTTAGTAATCTTTCCAAAGCATTTTTTTCAACTGTGTTGAAAAATTTTAAATCTCTTTAAACCCTGTAATATATTGAACTTAATTATAATCGAGTTTTGTTTTGTATTTTTAATACAATTAATAAATAAAACAATCCGAACAGCAACATTTGCCCTTGTTGTCAAAGGTTTCGGAGATCCCTCCCAGTCCTGGTGGCATAAAGAGGGAGCATTTGTCGGTGACCTAAGCATAAAACGGCCCTCGAAAATTACGATCTTTACAAGGGGGTCTGACAAAGCAAGACGGGAGACCGAAAGTTAAAATTAAAACTGCCAACATGTATTGTCCAAAGGGCTTCAAGAACTGTTCCAAACATGGAGCCTAATTTCATAATTTTGACATTCATATATTTACCCAAAAGAGGAAAGCGTAAGCTAAATGAAAAACAATGTTTGAACAGGGCAGGTCCAATTAGTCTACATGATTAATCATGAATAGTTCACATCTCTTATCTTTGCAAATTCTAGGACTTGTCACTAAATTTATTTATCGATTAAAATTCATATATAAATTTAAATTAAAGTCTTCCGGTAACCCGGTGGCAAGGATACATTCTGAAACAAAGAGGTTTACTACATTATACAAAATTTGACCTTATTAGCAAACACTATAAACATCATCTCTGTACAAAAGATCTATTTGTAATGTTTAACACGGTGGACACCATACTCTTTAAACATTGCTAATGGTTTCCTTTCATTCCCTATTCTCGTTCACATCCCATAACCCACCAGGGGACATTTTCCCAATTTGGCGAAAACCGAAAATTGCCATAAGTCCGGTCCCCGAATACCGGTTCCTTGTAGAAAAATAAAAAAAATAAAATAAAAAATTTAAAAAATAAATGTTAATTATATAATAAATCCTGTGTTAGCAAAAGTTAGGTTAAAAAGATCAGCACGATGCATTTTTTTTGACGTTTTTTGGGCCGTTCTTTTAAAGGGATTTCATTTTTTTATTTAATTTTGGTACAGACCACGTTGTTTGTATGAGTGTGGAGAACCGATAAAACTCGCGCCCCTCCATTCAATCAAATCAAATATCTTATAAATTCGATCTTTTAAGGGACATATTTTTTGCCGGATGGCTTTAGTGTCTTCGTTTTTGTCTTTTTTCTATAGGATAGGGTCACCCCTTTCAGATATAATGTTGGTCTTCTGTTAAATCTGTCTTTTGAAGATTGTATGTAATATGCAGGCTTTTATATAATCTCAAATCACCAATTTCACACGCATTTTTTGGGGGACCATTTGCACTTTTCACAGGAACGAAACCCTCGACAACCTCAGCCACACATGACCACTGAAAAGGTACACAACAGTAGAGCACCGTGCATGGCTCGCAAAAATAATCATTCTCAGTCGTTTGCATACTAATTTGACATTAGCGTTACGTAATAACTTTGATGGCAATAGAAAAGGATAGCTAAATATAAATATATATGATTTTTGTTTGTTTTATATATTTTCCTGAAAATCCATAAAACATTGTTGATTATCTGCTGGTATACTAATTATCTGTTAAAGGTTATGAAGTATATTTATTATAACTATTTTTTAAGGTTAATATTAATATATTTTGTATAGACATATCTGTCTTTAATTTGCAAGTAAATTTGCAAAAGATATTAAATTTTATTATATGGCAGTTAAACTTTAATGATGAATTCAACATATTTCATATATAATGTACATATTACGTCAATTACAATACTTGGCATTAAATGAAATATTTGACAAAGGGTTGGCCTAAAAGTTCAAACAACATTGGCAACGGATCTTTCCTTTGTCAATAAGTTACAAATACATGGATGACTCGAGTTGGATACAGGTATCAAAAGACATGTATAATTTGCGTGTGGCATTCCTATTGTTTAATTATAGAACAGAAAAAGAACACTATAAAGGTGCGAAGAAATTATCATGTGGTTTTGTTCAATTTGGAAAAATTATTATTATTATCATTATTACTTATTATTATTATTATTATTATTATTATTATTATTATTATTATTATTATTATATAATCCTAGTTTTCATGAATACGGAACATTACAATGGCAGTGAAAAATGAAATGTATACAGAAAAGAAAGTACTTAATAAAAATAACAAAAATCTAGTTTTGTTCTTTAGTTATTGATCTAAGAAAGATACATTTATCATTTTTATGAATTTTTAAGAAAACTAAGTTTGTGCTACTATCACTCAAATTTCAATAGCGCTTGCTAACTTTTCATATCGTGCTGAGTAGTCTGTTTTTTTGAATAATAACTTTAAAATACTTAATATCTGTTTTTGAGCAAGCAAAAATATTAAGCATTTAGTGAGTGAATTTATTTTTAATTCGTTCAAAAGATGTATTCATTTGCGTTCTTATAGGTCATCAGATGTTTGACATCTTTTATCACATATCTGCAAAAGGAACAAATGTGTGCAAAAAAGGAAAACAGTGATTTCCTTTCTTAGTCTACGATGTAGAACAGAAAGATTCACTTATTTCAAGTATTTCAAGTTATTTGGTCACAAATAGCTGTACTACAGGAAGCTCATTAAAAGAATCAACATTTTTTCCCAACTAAAAAAAAGTCAAAAAAGTATCTTCATTTGCGTTTTAAACTAGAAGTTTTAAAAATGTAACAAATTAATCTCTCAATAGGGGAAATTTACCTTTGGTTTTGGCCACTAAAAACCCAAAAGACTTATTCCCAAGGGCAAACCTGCCCAATAACCCAAAATTAGAAAAATATAACTAAATAAACAAAAATTCCCAAATGAAAACATTTCAAAATTGAAAAAATTTTTTAAAAAATTGGAAGTTGTCATAAAGAATCCTTGAAATAGTATCAAATCAGTTATTTTCTTCACATGCGTTACAAAAACACGAAAATCGAGGCTGATATCCAGTCAATCTAGTTAAATTAAATACGACTTTCTTGCGTTTTCTAATAATGTTGTGAAAGGTAAATGATGCCAATGTTTGTAGGATGTAGGTTGTTCTATAGCATCACAGATGAAGGCACAAAATGTATCAAATCAATTATTTTTACTTCACATGCGTTTCAAAAACACGAAAACTGATACCTTGTAGTGAACTACGAGTTCCTTGCTTTTTCTAATCATTTTTTGCATAATGCAAAGGTTTCTACATCATTAAGGTTATTTTGAGTCTTCCTTATGAAAACATATTTCGAAAAAGCATTGACATATTCATATGATTGAATCTGAGTCTAAGGATGCAGTTTTCAATAACATCAAAGATAAAGGGCCCCACAGAAAAAAAAAAGAAAAAAAATATAGCAATTTTCCCAAATTTTAAAAAACTTTAAAAAAAATTTTCTAAGATTTGCCCTGGTTTTGGGTATTTTTAAACTCTTTCTGAAAAGGGGGAAAGGCAAAACCCTCCTTTTTTATATTGAGTAAGTTTTTGATATGTCCTTCCGTTGGATAATAATTATGTTAAATTATAATATGAGGCATGTAAGTTTTTTGTTTTGTTGTTTTTGTTGCTTTTATTTGCATTTGGTTTGCGGTACGTTATTTGTCCATTGTTACAACATGCTATATCATTCATCAACCGCTGAACAAATTATCAAAAATATGTTTATCTTATAATTCAAATTTACTTTTTTTCTGCAGAAACACATTTTTTTCATAAATGATGAAGCTATTAAAAATAATAAGTTTGTGGTTTTTGTGTTTTCATTGTTTTGACAACAATTGTGTTTAAAATTGCTTATATTTCTACAGTGTTGTAAACCACAATCTTTACATTAACATTTACATTATACTAATTTTCGATACACGTATATTATTGTCTCTCCAGAAAATTCCATATCATGAAATGTTAAATTGCATTGTTCTATAGGCATTGTACATTTGTTTTTAGATACTTTATATGCAACACACTTTTGAATTGAATCGAATGAAACATGAAAAATGAAAAAAGCCTTGAAATATAAATAAGATGAAAAATAAGATTAGTTCTATTTTCATTCCATACTATACTAAGAAACGAATGCATATTTGTCTAGCAATGACCTGGATAGTCATATTTTGTCTAAGTAATAAATCTTTAAGATATTACTGGATATGGAATATGGACGATGTTGTTCGCCCTTTGTTGCTACGAGCATTTCTTTCAAAGTATTGACGACCGAATCCTTATTTCCTAACATGACCACCGGATAAAAAAAAAATGGTCAAAAACTCATAATTAGTATGACAATTGTCATATTTAAAATTTAGCACAAAAAGTGGAATTTGCATGCATAATTTCTAGTTTTCGCGTATCTCCTAAGTCGAAGAGACGATGGCGGAAGATACTTGTAATGACTTCATTTTCACTTGTTATTAATTTCCATGTACATGTTTATCTTAATTGTTTATTTTCCGGTACAACTTGAATATTTTATGTTAATTACCAGTGTTCATAATCTTTCCTTAAGTACAAGCAATTTTTTTTTGCAAGGGATTATTTAAAAATAAGTCAAAACATGTGCTAAAGGAAACCCCAAAAACCCGGGAAAATAAAAAAACCCACCTTCCTGTAAAAAAAAAGACCCCTTCCCTTTTAAAAAACCCCTTTATTATAAAAAAATACAAGATAAAATTTGGATAAAAACCTTTTCCCGTTTTATTAAAAGGGCCCTTAAAATGCCCCTCCCTTTGGAATGACCTTTAATCACAGGTTTGGCTGTATATTTTTATCAGTCATTATTTTTTTTAAAGTAAATAATTTTTGGAATCTGATTTGGGCCCCTTTTAAGGGGCTTTGTATAATTTTGTATTTAAAAACGTTTAAGAACCCCAAAAAACCCCATAGTTTTAAAAACAATTTTTTTAAAATTTTAGAAGATTAAATGTGTGTTGTTAAATGATGTTAATTGCATCTATTTTCAGTGAAGACTGAATTAGAATGTTTAGATCATTTACAAAATGCTAGCGTTCCTAAATTCGTGCCAGTAATACCAGTTTGTTCAAATGCTAATGGTATCAAATTACGTCATCAGCCTGCTTCGTTGAGAGGCGCTTGTCTCCTAGGGCGGATTAAAAAATAACCAATCGAAATTAGAGATTTTAAGCCTTATTAAAATAGTATTTATATCCAAGAGATGTTTGTTAAAATGCCGTTAAGACTAGAAACATTTGCTTTGGTCAATATTTCGATTCAATAAACAACTTTTATGTCAATGGCCTTTACGAAAATAAAGCATATGTTAGTATAGGCTTACAAATACAAATGTAGATATACAAATATTTGAGTACTCTGTACTCTGAATTTACTTAATTTAAATGAACTTTTTAAAAAAAAAAATACACGGTGATGACATTTAACAATATTGGTACATGTAATTTATATTCAGTTATTAAATTGGTATTCATAACTGCATGTGTTCATAAATTGACATTTTAGATGCACTTAATAGGTCTTGACTATTCAGTCGAGTGAAAACCACATATACACTTTAATTGATTATAAGCCCCATGATTGATGTATTGGTACAATACATCTCCGGGATCTTACCTTTCAATGCGAGTAAAATGAAAAAAAACAAACAAACTATTCCCACCCAACATAAAAAAATCAACATCAACAATAACAAAAAAACCCACACACACGCAACAAAACAACATCTATTTCAATCTTGCTTAGCATTCTTTTCAACCTTGTCGTAATTTGTTTTTTTAAACTGATTATTCAGACTTATAAGAACAAATGAAAGTCCTCAGTTAGTAAATTTACTGAATGATGCAGAAACTAGAAAAAAAGAGAAAGAAAAAATAATATAGATATACCGTACTTTTCTATAATTGAGATAGTGCAAGCAATATCAGAAAAGTGTATACCAATACCAATATTTAAGCCTAATATAAAACTATATTTGAAAAAAACCCATTTTTCTGGATTTCATAAAGGAAATTTCCCTTTTAAGGGGGTAATTTAAATGAATTTAAAGAAAAAAGACCAAAAAAAAAATTTTCCCCAGTTACATTGAATTAAAAAGTCCGGCTTTAAGGGGGTGGTTTTTTGGGCACATCCAAAAAATATATGTTAACCCACTTACATAACAAAAAAGAAAATGTAATACCGACAACATAGAAAAATAAGAAAACGAAATAGACACAACTTCAGTGGTAGACAGCAACGAGTTCTGATAAAACTGATACAAAAAAAAAGATCTTATTTTTGAAATGGACTTTGACGATGAAATTTGCAGCGACCCTATAAGTATATAAGTTACTATGAAAAGTTCTTTACGCCTACTCAAAACGACAATTTTAACAAAGAATATCGCTCAAAATGTGGAAAGGAACTTAAGAACTTCAATGACTCAATGGAAATACCACTATGGAGAAAATTAAGATTGATCAGGATTTAGTCAAACAGGAACTAAATTGATAGATCTTTACTGAGACCTTTTATTTCAATAACAACATATTAAACCACAAACATTGACATGTGCTTTTTTGATATCAAATATGTTGTGTTGATATTCTTATTGTATCCGATCTGCATTGTATCTAATCTGATAATAAAAATTAGACAGGTCAGGGATCTATGCATACTAAAATGGAAAAGCAAATTATGAACATATTAAACATAGCGGAAGAGTTTTGCTGTCAGTTATAATAAAAGTATATCTAGCTATGTCGGACAATGCACATAACCGATGAACTTAAAAGAGGCGTTATAACTATTCAAAGGGTCAAATAAAAATAAACGAAATCTGGAGAGTTATCGGGCTATAAATCACTTTGCTCTACTGTGCTGAAATTGTATGAAAAATGTATATTAACCATTATAAATCGTGTTAATAAAAAAAAACAAAGGAAAAAAGTAAATCCTATGCAAGGCGGGTTTCAGAAACTTTTTAGCTGCACAATGACATCATTTCTACTCCGAGAAAGTATATATTTCACAAAGGAAATTAATGGAAAATTGTTAAAACTGGCTTTTTACCGCGTTTCCTACCCAGTTTTGATGCTTTAATTATATAGCACTGATATCGTTAAACATATTCTGATATATATTCAGGATAATATATGAAATGTTTTGAAACGTTCACAGCTGTGAAAGAACACAAGGCCATACATCAGAATGGTTCCAGATACTACAGGGAATAAGACAGGGCCATTGTACCAATCCTTTTCTGTATAAGTCTTAGAAATAATGTTGAGAGTTCTAGTCGATGTTTAAGAAAAGATGGTGTCAGCTTCGGTTGTCCTACTTCCGCTAGCGACACGATGCTTACGTCACACACAAAGACTGGTTTAGACATCTAATAACGATTGGAAACGAAATGTTAAAGCAATTGTTACTAAAAATTTCGAGTACAAGAGCCGGTTAGAAAATGATGATGCATTGTCTACCTCTTTAAATATTCATATTAATTAATTAAGATACTATCATCTGTAATGCTTGGCGGTTCAGTCAACTGTGTCAACTGATTTTTTTGCCATATTGTAGAACAATTGTATTTGTATTAATTAAATCAGTTAGTATGTTATCAGTTATAAATCTGCGGTGTATCAAGTATGTATTGTTATTCTGTCCAATTAATGACATTTATAGACACCAGTTGAGGACATTCATAATGTCTTGGGCTACGAAAAATATAATTATTAAACTGTAGCTAGATTAATACATCAATGTCTCTACCATTGAATACAGTTTACAGATGAGTAGACGTAATGTACATGGTTATGCATTTGTAATAATTACAAATATCCTTTTTATTTGTTTGGGTCGTCAGACCAAACAAATAATGGTAGCGAAATTTCAGTTTCTGATGCTGTTAATTGCAAATGCCGAAAGTAGTCCGCTTTTTTAAAGCGGTTACTTCCCTTTATATGTACACTAATGCCGAAAAAATCAGGGGAGATCACTGCGTAAAGATTGTCAAATGACAGGCGCATTAATTTTCAAGCAAAATAGTTCCCGAATGATCGAAGATTTCTAATATTGTTTTATTCTTTATAGATATACATACTTATAGTAAGCTCCATGATTATTTACATCTGTGTTAAACAACAGGTTTAGTGTCGATATAATAAGAGTTAAACACCCTAATTTAGAATATGGTTTTCTTAAGGCCTTTAACATACAACTTCACCGTGGCCGATGGGTTTGCACGCTCGCTTACGAATCACAAGGTCTGGAGTTCAAATCCCAGTTAAGGGAACACATTTTTTTTTTTCAATTGTTTAAGTCAAATAAACATTGAATTGAATATCAGTGTTGCAATTAGTCTTATAGCCAATTTACTACAGTTAAAACACTGGAAAGCATTGGTGGCACTATACAAAAGCAAATTGGTTTATATTAACCTTCACCTTTCTGACATTCTGAGACCCAAACAAATTCAGCGCCTTCTGTGCTTTGATTATATATGTTATGCATGTGAAAGAAAACAAATATAAATTACGTGTAGTAATTATATATGTCTGTAATGGTTGCAAATATCCGTTTCTTTATATAAAGTGTATAATTATGATTGTTAGAAAATCATTATTTGATATTACTGTTATATATGTAAATGTCATACTTGTAAATACAGTGTATGTCACGATGATACAATGTTTGAAAATATGATATGCATTCTAAATGGAGGATATCAAGAATATCTATGTCAACTTCTTCAATCAGAATGCTCGTGGAAAGGAGATTTAATCTGCGTCTTTAAAAAAAATATTTTGTGATTTCATCTGTTTAAATCTAACAGTTATCTCAGTACAATTTGCTCTTTGAAAATAACATGTGGTTTGGCTGCTTTGTTCTTTTCTTGTAATGTCAAGCTGAGTTGAATTGATTACATATATTTAAAAAGATTGACTATTCAAATGGTGATTGACTATATAAGAGTTGATATTAGGAAATGTTTAGGATAACTTATAAATCTGTCTAAAATATAAAAAAGACTCTCTCATACAGGTTAAATTTGGATATTTGGGTCATGTGAGTTTATTTATCGTTCATGTGAATAAGTTGAAAGAAATTTGGTAAAATGTAAACTTAATTTGACTTTCACCTGTTCACTCACTTATCAATATAGATCTATACCCTTGATGGGGCAAAATGTCGCTTTAACCACACTATGAAATACTTCAGACGTGACCAATGTTTAATGGTTAATAATGTTATAAATTATCATTAAGTTAATATACATTACCTGCCCCTGTAATGAGAACAGTCTCCCCCGAGATATCTTTACTCTGGACACTTACTGGCAAAATTGATTTAACGATCGCCACAATCCAGTAATATAAAACTAATCCTAGGCATTTTAAAATTCCAACAATAACTTGCACTACACTTTCAGCCATGTCAGTATTAATGTTCAAGTAGTCACTACACTTGATGAGGAAACAATCACGAGTGTGTATGTGTATTATATGTATATGTGTGCGTGTACACAAAAGTATAAAAATTGACTGTTTGATACACAATCTCGCTTATCAGAATAAAACAAATAATCCGGCATTGTAACGGATAAATATTTGACAGGCTTACAAATTTCTTAAATCGAACACGAATTCAAACGTTGACACATGTACTTAACAATATAACAAGAAAATATATCATTGGAAACTCAAAACAATTATTATTGTGCAACTTTAATATGATACGTTTCATTCATTAATCAATACTTTGAAATCTGATATCTTGTATTTTACTGCTAAATTATGTACACGCAAACATGCACACTCGAGATCAAATTGGAAAATCTTTAAAGCAGCATGCCTCCATTTCAATGCTTATTTTCATGAAGTTTTTGAAAATGTATTTAAAAGTTAAGTATTGCATGTGAAGTGAACAAAGAAAGTAATATACATTGCATTACATAATAAACACTAATGAAAGAAACATTAGATACAAAACAGAACTGTTTTTATCAAAATACCAAATTTTCCAGATTTTTATACTGAAAACAACAGGTGTAAAAGTGTTGTGTGACCGCTCGGTCTTAATGGCAGTGTTGTTATATAATATTTCTGGTCCTTCGGTATCATTGATTCAAATGCATTAATTATTCTGTTGAAGATTGGCTACTGTTTAAGCCGGTGCTGGAGGGGTGATGTAAGAGATGGTGCACCTTACATTATCTCCAATAAACATACTCAGTCAAAACGTATGCAATTTTTATCTTCTCAACTTAGTGGGATCTCCGCTTTTCCAGATTTTGTAAAAATGAAATAAAATAAAAAATAAATACAACCCCCCCCCCCCCTAAAAAAACAAAACAAGTCCAAACCCCATTCCTCCCAATTAACCCCCGAAAACAGCCGGTTACCCTCTACTTACATACTTGTACAAATATAAAACTAGTAACAGAATCCGCAATATCCTTAAAATCATGCATATGTTAACATTACAACAATTTAGTATCTAATGAGCAATGTTTCTTAACATTAATTATGACAACATGAACAATTTAATTTCTGAGATCCCTCAGCGGTACGTAATATGACAACATAAACAGTAAGAAAAATTTGACTGACTATACTTAGATACCATGAAATTTACAAATCGCTTAAGCCGGTCGGTGCTAACGGGCTAGACAGATGTTTCATATTTCCTTACTTCTCATAAACGAATCTACAATTTTTATGTATATTTGTTATGTAATTACATCCTGTGGCTTCTCATTTACAGACTGTAAACGTTTATGGCATTGTGACAACTTTCTTTTAATATTTTATTGTACTGACATTTTGTAAAACGTTTTTGTATATCAATTATATTTATATTGATAGGGATTTCCGAATTCAATGATGAATGCTGATTTTTTTTCTCTTTTTAAAATATTAAATTGCCATTCCCCTCATTTTAAAATGTTTAATTGAAATTAATAGATATCAATGATCTCGTTTTATAATGACAAAGCGTCTTAAAATTGATGATGCCCTGGGTTTATTATTGAACAATAAATATAAGCCTACTAAACACATCATTCAAAACCCATCAAAATATTTTTTTATAAAATGATCTCTTTGTTTGTTCAAGATTATTAATTTCGTTTTAAAGTTAATTGTTAAGCTAAGTTTTAAGATGACATGATGCCCATCCAAGTGTAAATGTTAAGAGAAAAGGTAAATGTCAAAATGAGTTTACAACATTTTGCATTATTTGCTTCCAATTTCATATTAAATTTTTTAATGAATATTCAATAACCCACGTGGCATACGATAATTTCTTCAAATAATGTTCAGTATATATTAGTTACGCTCAGTTGATAAAGAAGAGTTGGACAGTCTTATTTTATTTTAGGCATTTTTTTATATCCTTAACATTTCTATTTATCAATAATTGATTAATCACCATTAAAATAGTCACGGGAAGGCTTTTAAAAATGATATCTAATTCAAGTCAATTTGACGATAAACAAATGAGCATTATGCCACTTTAAGGTTATTTTGATTTTAGGTTATTTTGATTTACGGTTATTTTGATGAAACAAACCACATTAAAAGGTAATACAGCCATTATCCAAATAATCCAAATAATTCAAGGTTTCATCTATTAAGTTATTTTAGTATTATTTTTGTCTAATAGAATTGCAATATCTCTAAAGTAATCGTAGCACGATTACTTAAGTAAATCAGATAAATGTAATCAGTCTAGTAAATCGACAGTATCATAAAAATAATTTCAAACAATATACTATAAGTTAACTTATAGTATATTTTTAAAGGGGGTCATTATTTACATTTTTTTTTTTTGGTTTTTGACACTTTTAAGATGGAAACAGGTTTTTTTTTTATCAATCTGGTCATATTTTTTTTCTTCCCAGGTCCGATACTCGTGTCTGTGATAGAAACCAGCATCACACAAATCAATATATATATATATATAGTTTAGTACTATCAAGATCAATACTGGAAAGACCCGTAGATACATTCACTTGGCGATGACCTCGGAATGGTCAATCTAAGTAGAAAGTCTCCTTGCATAAGGTGGCTCAAGACAAAATTATAAATACTTAAACATTAAATTATATTGTAGATGGAAGAGGCGGTCGAAGTGGCCTTATTAAAAAAGAATAATATAAGCAATCTAAGGATTGCTGGCCGCGTGGGTTCGAACAGGCCCGTCAGGTGCAAGCTGTTGTTTCCTTTAGCAAAAAACTTGACTTTCATTGCTTAGTACTGGTTGGTGCCAGGAAAAGATTCTAGAGTGTTTCAAGATGCTAATAGCTTCCAACACATTCGAACTGAATAAATCCATGTAAACTATAAACTAATGGAGTGGTCAGTAAATATCAACAAGAATATTTCGTTTACTAACATGTTAATGAATTAAGCCTTTTAATTTATCAGAATCAATTAAAAATATGGTGAAGTCATCGGTTTAGTGTAGTGTTTATTATATATGCATTTAAATGTTGATGTAACGGTAGTTTATATGTGTATCTTATAGGCAGGATAAAACTATAATATTCTTTAGCCCTGAACAATACAATGAAAAAATATAATATCTTTTAGCCTTGTACTATACAATAACAAAATATAATATCTTTTAGCCATAAACAATGCAATAACAAAAATATAATATCCTTCAGCCCTGTACAATACAATAAAAAATATATAACATCTTTAAGCCCTGTACTATACAATAACACAAAAATAAAATATATTTAAGCTCCGTACTATGCAATAACACATATATTATATATTTTAGCCCGGAATTATGCAATAACAGAAATATAATTTCTTTAAGCCCTTCACTATAGAATAACAAAAAATATAATATCTTTTAGCCCTGTAGTTTACTAAAGCATTCCGGTTGGTTTAGAAGTTAAAGATCTTACATAACGATTTGTTTTCAAAATACGACTTTCCATGGCCTTATTAAAAATCAATACGTAACCACTAACAAAACAGCGTAATAATATGAAAATAAACAACCCATAATAGCTATCAATCATTAAACTTATCAAATAGAATTACTAATCATCGTTTAGAAAAGCATTTAATTTCCGCGACTGATTTTTTTCTTCATTTTTTTTCCAAATGCCACATACATTCTCATAAATTACAAAAAAAGAAGAAATTTATTTATCAATAAGATAACAGTGTCGTCACAACTAACTTTTTAATATGCAAAATAACTTATTTATTGCGCAACATGTCAAAATCGTCTCATTAAATGCAATGGTTTATGTACATTTTTTTTAAAATAAAAAATCCAAGATGTGATCGTGGATAGTTATTACTCTTTATGTTTGGTATGATATTAAACAGCATTCAATTAAAATAAAAAAAAAGAATAATAAAAATCAATAAAAAAATCAAACAAACAAGCAAACATTGTGCAACCTTTGTCGTCATGGATTTGTTCAAGCCTATATAAAGGCGTACCATTCCTTACTAGATAAGCATATACATCAGAGGATAGAAAGATGCAAATTGCCGTTGGTTTCGTTGTTTTCGTGCTTGCAACATTGGCTGTGGGTAAGTAGTTATTTTATTTCAGTTATGCTTTTGTCTGGTCCTTCCAGGTCATCGATTCTAGTATTATTCATTTTAATGTTAGCAGAACAGAGCAACAGAACAAAACAACACTTTATAAACTCTAGCTACATGTAGCAACACAAGAGTATACAATGCATAGAATATCAACATATAATAATAGCTTTATAAATTTCTGTTCGAACTTTTCCATATGTTGATGTATTTAGGTAAATGGTGTGTAATTGTTCGCTAATTATACCGTGATTGTAATGCCATGATGATTTGTTTGTTTGTTTGGGTTTTACGTCACACTGCCACAGTAATGCCATTAAGAGCAAATTGCCCAGTGGAATAAAGTAAACTACTTTAGGTATTTTGTTGTTAAAAGTTTTGTAATGCGTACGTCGGTGACAGCCTGGTGAAAGACTGCCTTAAATAAACAATGGAGCTGATTGTGAAATTTTCAATGCTCTCAGAACATCTTTTCTTTTTTACCTGACATTTTATGCCTTCTGATGTCTCTGCTCTTGCAATTGCACGGAGCATTATTTTCAAGTATTATAGTTTAAGAACTTTACCTCAAGTTATAAATATAATTTAGAAGTTAGGTATATCGATGCTTTCTTGAACTGAACACCTAAAGGTTTAACATATTTTGAATGCATATTTCTTTTGTTTTTATTTCATAATCTGTATCTATATCGTATTGAATATTTTCATATTATTTAATTTCATATGATAGTTTCAACTCTAAGCTGATAAATTTATTTTCTTCTCAAATCGCCGTGTTTAAAAAATGGTTTTAAAGCTTCATTAATTGATTGATTGGTTGATTGATTGATTGATTGATACTTTGGTACTTACATCTTAATTTAAATTTCAATGGAATAAATAATACAATTTATCATAATATAATTGAAACCGACAAGCGATTTCTTTTTATCATCATTATGTTTAATATATGCTAATTCATCAATTATGTTTTCAATCAAACAAACAAAAAAATAATAATGAGAAAATTCACCTGTATAGTTAAATAACCAATTGTAACATTTAACACGTGAGTGACGTATGGATATTGAAACTGTGGTGTTAGATAAATAGTTAAAACAGAATTAAATTGAATTTGTCTACAATAGGCACATTTTCGATAAGTATCTTAAATATTGATAAAACAATAGAATGTATCACTTGGATATTTATATAGAAAAAAAATGTTATTTTATATGATGAAATTATATGATGATCAATAATATTTTGTTCTAGACAAAATTAAATTATCTGCTAAATAAATAGATATTGTACAAACAATACCAATATATGATTATTTCATGTTTGTTGTAATGTATGGAAAGTACTGGAAAGTGCAAGCTACTGTCAATGCTCCATAGCACCGGCTTAAGCAGTATATGGTATGATATGGTAAAACTTCCGTTCTATAATTTCAGGGACACCGGAGTATGGATACGGTGGCGGAGGTGACGGGTATGGCGAAGGAATGGGTGGCTCTATGATGTCCATTGGTGGAGGGGGAATGTACCCCTCAGGTGGAGGGGGAATGTACCCCATGGGTGGAGGGGGAATGTACCCCATGGGTGGAGGGGGAATGTACCCAATTGGTGGAGGGGGAATGTACCCCTCTGGTGGAGGAGGGGGAATGTACCCCTCTGGTGGAGGCGGTGGTTATGGCGGTGGATATGGTAGAAGATGCAAATGCCGAAAGAGGTGTAGATATGGAGAGTATTATGCCGGAAAATGCTGGTGGTGCCGATATCACTTTTGTAGGATTAAATGCTGCAGGTATCACTAGAGAGGAAACAGGAAGGTGGAGAAAAAGGTAAATGCTGAAATCTTACATTTCTTCACCGTTAAAGTTTACAAGCATTTAATTAGTTGAGAAATCATAAAAGTATTATGTACATTGTGTATATGATTTATAATTTTATCTATACTACAGTACCTTTTTGAATAACAATATCATTTATATTTGATTTATTGCCAAGTACTGACACAAGTTTATTTTTCTTACAGGCATGATGTGTTATGACCGACTCAACGAACAGCTCATTTGACATTAGTTATTTGTATTGTATTATATGTGTTTCATTAACAATGTAGATCTATGCATTAAGAAAAATAAAAGCATATACATACCAGTATATAGAACAGTGTTTTGTATAATTTTCTACAATTGTAATTGTCGTGTTTGTTTTGTTTCTATGGATTAAATTCAAAGAAACACCAGGGGTTAAAACAACGACTTGGCCCTGATGGGGTACCCGGTATGAACCCACGCGGTCACCAATCCTTAGATTACTAGTCCGACGTGTTAACCACTCCAAATTTTGATGATATTAATTAGATTTTTAACATCGATCATCATAACAAATTCTATATTCATTCATACTTTACAAAGTAAAAGAAAATTCATTTTGAAATATCTTATGCATTTTATCCTTTTTTTATGATTTTTTCTGTTATGATGCAAATCCTCATAATACGATCCGTATGATAATCATAATCAAAGAAAATGATCATCTGATAATGTATATTGTTCACAGTCAAACTACCTCATCTGTTTATGCAGTATAATACCTTTTATTTTTCAAAACACAAAATAAAGTAAAAAAGTAAATGAGACAGTATGCGTAAACTGGTACTGGGTCTCCTGTCCCTGTCCCATGTGCCCTTTGACTGCCCATTTAGAAATTTGAAATATAGAAGCAACGCCCATTTAGAAATTTGAAATATAGAAGCAACGCCCATTTAGAAATTAAATACAGAAGCAACGCCCATTTAGAAATTTGAAATACAGAAGCAACGCCCATTTAGAAATTTGAAATACAGAAGCAACGGCCATTTAGAAATTTGAAATACAGAAGCAACGCCCATTTAGAAATTTGAAATATAGATTCATAAAATGGATCGGAAACGTCGCATCATAGACGATAGCTTGCAATAAACCACTGTCTGTTTATTAGCTTAAGGTCTTCAGTGTACACTTTTATATACTATGACATGACGTGAACGCTGAAGATAACCCCGTAGGGAAAGTCCACCAATAATCGTGCCAGGAATCTGACACGCTCGTATTTATTCATCGAACATGCCATGAAGTAAAGTGAAGCATACATTGATAAAACTATATATAATCTGTTGATAAGCCAAGGATTGACAAATAAAATCTTATTACGAATATAAACTACCTAATAGTTTCCGACAGGTAAAAATTTCGGCACTTGGCCGCCATATTGCCAAAATGTTTGACCACGTGATTACGAGATTGACCTTTATGAACCCATGTGCTTCCAATATTTTTTATAAATTACTTTTTTTTAAAGATATTGAAAGGGTGATTTACTGACTTTTATATTCAATAAAATCATATTTAAGTACTAAAAAATTAATGAAAATAAATAAAAACATTATCTTGAATAAAAATATCGAAATCATGTCAACAAAATGTTCTAAATATAGTACACGACTCTATTCAAATCTGACGTCATACGAGGTCTCGCGTGGCACCTGAATGTCATGGCCGACTATAGTCTACAGTTAAATAGGCAATTTTAATGACAGTATTAATATTTTGATACTTTAATTGGTATAGAACGATATTAAAATAGTTGTTTTATCGTAAAATGCACAAGAATTGATTGGGTCAAGTGTATTTGCAAGTGAAAAACAAGAATAAACCAACTTATGTTATTCTGGTTAGGTTTCGTAACGGGTCTAATCCAAAACTTTAATGCCGCATCAGATGAAAAACAAAAATGTTAAATAGCGGCTTATAAAGTTTTGGAAGCCAGAACTATCTGTTTATGAACATGCTTAACAAAACTGAACCTGCATCATTTTGCCGCATTGGAATGTCTTGAAAGTTTCCATATTTCACCTTTTTGTTTGTTTTGTTATGTAACACAGTATGGAGCAAAGTCTTCAGAACATACTATTAGCGTTTTTATTATTTTGTTTTTGTTCCTGTTTATTTGTATTGCATTGTGTCAATTTGTCAATATTTCCTGTGTATAACTGGTTTGTATACATTTATGAATACAGATCCGACCGATGTAAAAAGAGGTTTGGTGATATGTTTTGTGAAATTTGCGTTCATTAAAAATTCGGAGAAGAAGAGATCACCAAGATCATTGAAAAAAATGAAATAGATGATAATTGCAGAGTTTTTTTATGAGAGATCAAAAAAAGTGCATCTTTTTCACCACCTGGTAGCATCTTTAGCACTTAATGTACCGGTAATATAATTAAGAATCCCCAAAAAAATATTAACAAAAATGTTCAAAAATCGAAACCTTAATCGAAATATACAATTAATAGTCCCCAAACATCTTAAATTTTTTTTTAAAAGGTTCTTTTCAGAAATACTATCAAACAATTTTCATATTGCCTATATGTTTATATGAAAAATCCCCAGCCCCCCCCCCCCCCCCCAAAAAAAAAACAAAAACAAAAACAAACAAAAACAAACAAACAAAAAAAACGTTTTTTTAAAAAAAACTTTAATCCCTTTAATATAAAAATTTAGAAACACGTTTGTTCAAGCTTGTATTTGCTCTTTTTCCTTGTAAAAAGTTTTAAGGATCTATTGACATTTTTCGGAAATTTGTATCTGGCCTACTTTAATTGATTTCATATACAATTGATAATACAATTTTCCTCTTTGTCACATAGTCTTATAAAACATTGTTGTTGTAAAAATAAGTGGTATAAAATTATTGTTTTGAACACTTCTTGTTTTGCTATAACGTAACAATTCTCAATGCTTTTGTAAAATACAAAATAATCGTTTTCTATATAAAAGAAAGTTAATATCATGGATTGGTTCATTGCGTCTCTCTGGTACAACTAGACTATACAATTCTGCTTTTAGTTCTGAGTATTCTTGATCTTCTCCCAGACAATGGAGAAATTGTTCACGTGTGTAAGACCGGTCGTACACTTTCAAATAAGCTAAAGATTGCATAAGAAGAAGTTTTTCAATTTGTTCTTCCTTTTCAGCTTTTCTAATGAACGTCGGTGTATCAAAATATTCATATTCACTAAATGCTTTCTTTGATTCGTTAATAAATTCTTCATCTTTATTCAAAAGTTGATCAATTTTATCAATGAGTTGTTTCCTCTGACCTTCATAAATCCTTCCTTGGAAAATATTTCTGTCTTCTATCATGTAACTCCGCAGCAAATTAGACTTCAAACAGTCCTGAAGGAATTTAAGGGCTTCAATTGTCCTAAGTAGAAGACAATTTGGAGCAAAATATTTCTTTGGAGTGTTTTCCGCTTGCCATAAAATAACATTTTTCACTATATATGATGAAACTGCCGGGCATATTGGTTCAAGAACTGCTTTCGAAAGCTGTTTCAGCAATAAATATACTTTGATTTGATGTTCATCAAGGGAATTAACCAGCAACAGTTCTGCTTGTGTGAAGCAAATCCGCCATTCTGTATTTGGAAATCTACTGTTTACATTTGCAACCGGCACAACAGTTCCATTTATAGTCGATATTTCATTTACTAATTTAGGATCTGGCCAGTTGCAAGTTCGTTTTCTTTGTTTCCATTTCTGTAGCAATTTTTCACTCGTACATTTAAAACCAGCAACGAAGTCGTATTTTAGATTTTCACTTCTAAATGAAGCGCATGGCCCATGGTTTCGTACGAACTCAGCATGTGATCCATTTACATCCAGTTTATGTGCATTCCTTCCATATTCAGAAAACGCAACAAAGCTTTCATTAAACTTATTTGAGATATATGTATGACCGTTGTCAAAAACTAGACAATTACTTACTTCAGAAGAAAGTTTCCCTTTGCTCAAATTGCTTAATATTAGTCTTGTATAGCCAGGCGAACACCCGACTTGATCCATGTGAAACACAACAGAATTTGAATTGGAAATCCCATTTTCAAAGCAGTTGACGTTTTTATAAATAAACAAACGATCCACATCACTTTCATAATATTTAGCTATTCCTTCGGCTTTGCTCCCGGCAGTAAGTTGAGTATATTCTTTCCATTTCATATTTAATTGCCGGTCTAAAGCGCTGTACATATCCCTTCTACATCTAATCAAATCCATACGGTAGCCAATAATGTCTAGACAGCGAGAAAGTCTTCTTGATATCTTTTCCATGCTTTATTTAACATTGTTTTATTGTTTCATATATCTTGAAACTTCTTTAAACACATTATAACAAAATTTTCTGAATGGTTTAAAGCGCATTGGTTTATAATACAATAAATTATTACTTTGATGGTACGAGGGGTGATCCAAAAATTCGTGGACACGCTGCATAAAACAAAAAGTAATAAAGCAAATCACATGAAATTCTAGTATCTTATGAAGTGAGCATATGTCGACAAATTCTCAAAATATTGTAAAGATTGTACAAGAATTAACGATTCTGCACCAGTTTATATACATAGACATGACAAAACGCGGCGCAGCTCACGACGTCACAAACGACGTTATGCTATCATATATATAGGAAGTAATCTATGTTACCGTTTTGCCTTATAACTTTTATAAGTATTCCCCTTTAACCCGCACACATTTTTCATGGCGGCGGACCCAGTCTCTAAATGTACTCGCATACCATTCCTGGCTGAATGATGACAGTATGCATTGGATGGCTCCTCTCAACTCGTCCAGATTGTCAAAACGTTTCCCTCTCAACTCTTTCTTTAACCTGGGAAACAAGGCGAGGTCACACGGGGAAAGATCAGGCGAATATGGTGAATGACTGAGTACTTCTGCTGAGAACTAGAGAACGACACATTGACGGTTTATTTGTCACACTTTCGATCATTGTTTTTGTCTCGCCAGGGGTCTTTCCAAGATTTATACAGAACTGTATAACTGTCCGAAGGTTTGCTGGATCCGTGACGTCCATTTTTGATAAAGCTGTTTTTAGCACCTGCTCTTTAAAGTACGAGCGTAAAATAACCGCAACTTCAAAATGTCTTCTAATACTGACAGAATGACGTCATACACATCAAAACAACGTTATTATAACGTTTCTCGCAATTTTCTTTGTTTGCACAGGTTTTACATGTGTTTAAATGAGATGAAAACGTTTACATCACAGAGAAAAAGTAAGCTGCGCCGCGAATTTGATACTTAATGTTTTTATATTGTCATATATAGATAACAAATGCAATTGGTGTTTTAAAATTTGGTCAATTTATTAAAAAGCATTGATTAATAATATCCAAAGAGTTCATTTCGGTAGGACGTCACGTTATGGAGATACACACATTGTCCACGAATTTTTGGATCACCCCTCGTATTTAGTATCATAATAACAACAAACCACGAAACAGTTATGTGTAAGTGTTAAATGCATGATCCAATATAACATACATAAATACAACAGATAACAACATGTTCTAGTACAAAATAAACTTATCCATCATGTAAATGTTTCATACAAAATCAGAATTTTATAAAACATATCTTTAACAAGTAAACATTTCATAATAATATCCAAATATTACATTAAATATATGAAATACGGAACTGTAGACCAATCCACTTTTAATGTAACGCAGCTACAAAAAGCGGAAGTGAGCAATTACATGTACAACGTTGACAAATGCTAAACATTTGTGTAAGTTTTTTTTTCTATATGATTTTATCGAGGTCATTTATGTATGGTATAAGTCTACAAATAATGTAGTATTGTGTTGTTTATTTTCATTAAATAATAAACAAGAAGTATCTTTTTAAAACGTTATCGGCCGTGGTAACCCTATATTTGTTGATTTGCGGCATTTCTAGGTATGTTTTGCGCTATTTTTAGGTCAAAATAAGCTGTTAATTATTAAAAACAGTTCCAATAAGAGTTAGGTCTTAAACATTTGTTGATACTGTTTCCGTAGTTAGTGCAGATTTTAACTTCAGCACATACATTTGAAAAATTGTTATTTTAGCTTACCATGATAACGCCATACGAGGGTGGGCCAATATGTAATGCAATATGAAGTTTTTTTTCTATTTTAGCTCTTGAGTAAGCTATGTTATGCTAGAAAGCATCTTCTTTCAAAATATACTAAATACAATTATGTAGTCAACAGATGAAGAATTTAAACACATTTAAAAATACTTTACCGAAACTTCATGTAAAATATGGCTGGTAAACGCTCAGTAAATGTGCTGAAATATGGTCTTACAAAAAAAGTCGAGCAAAACTAGAAAAATCTGCTTTAAAGGTTTATAATATTTGTAATATTTGTAATAACTATAAAAGTATTTTATGCAAATGTTTCGAGATGGATGCCTTAATTAAAAAATTGGAACGAGTCATTAAAACCTTCTTGTGAGAAAGTACGGTTTTTGGCATGATACATTGCCTTGTGTTCCTTTTAAAACGTTTTATACACGTAAACCGTGACTCTGGATAAGAAATGGTTCATCCTCATACAGCAATCATAACTAAAAATAGTTTTCTCAGAATCTACAGTGAAAAAGGCTAAGATACTAAGCATGTAAGTACTCTTCAAGGTTCAAAATTTGCACTGTCCATGGTCTCTGGTTGATATTGACTTACATACTAGTGAAAAAAATTAAGTCTTACTCTGTGAAACTAATTAGCCCAAATCTTATAGATTTTATGCATATTGACATCTACAAACGTTTTATAAATCATGCCACCGAGGTAAAAAAATATGGCACCGCCCTGAGGGCCAATTAGTTTATTAAAGCTTATATTGTAAACATGTCTTAGATCTTAGACTTTTTGTGAAGAATTGTGACCTTTTTCTTGCCATGTTTGCCATGTATATCAGACTATCATGTTTGTTTTCTCATCATTGCTGTGCCTTGTTGAGAGCATGAAGGCGGTGAAAACTCGTCCCGTACATTAATTCAGATTCTTAGATATTGTTCCGATTCTCATATAATGTTCAGATGTTCAGCACGATATAATTATTTTGTTTCTAGCATTTGAATTCTTATAGTATACTCGCGTATGTGGCCGGATATCTGTTGTATGCAGGTTCCATATATTTTGATCCCCTTTCAAAATTACACTTTTTAGTTTCAGCTACTGTTTCCGCTTGGCATGCTGGTTTATTGGACCGGCGATTTGTTTTTTCTGTGTGTAAAGTGTATAAGTTTTTGTAAAAGAAGCCATTTTTCGTGCCAACTGTTAAAACACCATTTGTCTGATGCCGTTGTAGATTCGTTTTCAATAGGCTTTGAGGGTGTCCGTTACAGCAAGCAACATAAACGCTCTAACCCGAGCAAAATATCCAAAGATTTTCGCCTGGCATGGTCGTTTTTAGGACAGGCGATTTGATTTTTTCTGTGTATAAATTTTCGTAAAAGAACAACACCATTTTCTCGAGCCAACCATTAAAACAATTAACACAATTTGTCTGATGCCGTAGCGGAATAGTTTTTCCATCAGTCTTAAAGGATCTTCTTTTCACCAATAAAGGGTCAACAGCCCAAACACGAGTAACATGTCCTGGACATTTCTGCGTGGCTTGATCTTTTTTCTGGACTGGCGATTTGTTCTTTTTGTATATAAAGTGTATTAATTTTCTCGAGCAAACTGTTAAAATACCATTTGTCTGATTGTGCAGTGTTGTGTTGCAGTTTCGTTTCTCCATCAGCTTGGAGGATTTTCTTTACAACACTATAAAGCCAAAAACCATTACCTTTCAAACTGATGGCAAAATAGCGGACCCACAACGGAATTGAACAAATGATGTTTTAATAGTTGGCTAAAGAAAATGGTCTTTTAACGCAAATTTATACACATTATGGTCGTTATTTAGACCGTCGATTTGTTCTTTCTGCATTTAAAGTGTATAAATTTTCGTAGAAAAAAACATTGTATAAACATCATTTTTCTGAATCCGTTTCATATTTGCTTTTTCCTTAAGTTTGGGGTTTTTCTTTAGATCCATATAAGGACCAAAGCCCTAACTCAAGAAATATTTCCAGGAGAGTTTCGCGTGGTCGTTTTTGGACCAACGAATTGTTCTTTCTTTATATAAAGTGTATAAATTTTCATAATACAACTCCATATTTACAAGGCAACCGTTAAATACCATTTGTCTGACAGATTTACAAATGTGCCATTTTTGAAAATGGGAAACTAAACATATGCTTACTGGCTAACAAATGTTAAATGATAAATAATAAAAGCCGTGTTATTCTTAAATATTAAAAAAAAACCCTCACAGAAGATCATTTGAATCGTATCGTAAAAATATATTTTAATCCGTTGGGTTTATTTTGTAACATTCGGATAAATACGCGTAGGATTTCAGAACGAGGCTGTCAAAAAAAGATGGATTCTGATCAGGCTTGTCAATCGTGATCAAAACAAATCAGTGACATGTTTGCTCATACGGTAAGACATTTTGGTCTATTTCTTTTTAGTTTTTACACAAAGATTCTGCTTTATGAATTTCCTTTACTTGAATACAGTATCTTAAAATTAAGCCTTTGGTTTTTCGGTCTGATTCCTTCAATAAATTTGACCCGGCTGATTAGCTCATGATGATGCTTGCACTGTCATCAGCTCATGATTATATTTATTATGCCTGCTACTCTTTGATTTAATTTAAATGTTTTAAAAAACAAAATTTTCAGGCTTATATAAGAATAATATGAAAAGGGCAAGGCCTCAAAGCAATCTCTTTGACAGAAATTATCAAGAGGGTTTGTATATGAATTTGCAAAGGTGCAAGGACTCTATATTAGGGGCAGCACGAAATACCCAAATATACCCAAATACACCCAAATATACCCAAATATTACCCAAATATTGCCAAAATATACCCAAATATTGCCCAATTATACTAAAAATAAAGGTTTTATACTAAAAAAGTGCTGTTTTAATCATGAATACAATATACACTTTCACTAAGATACAATCAAACATACCCAAATATACATTTTCCTATCACTGTGTTTTGAACCAAAATACAGTATAATTATGTACTCCATTAAAGCTATTTTTTTAAATAACATTGGACACTTGTATATGATATGAAATTTCAACAAAATTACACCTTAAAAATCTAAGTGTAGACAACAAATATCATATCTTGATTTAAAATTGAAAGTACATTCATAAAGAACCTTATCCTATATAATACATAAGCAAATGTCACAACTTTATTTTCTTACAACATCTTAAACTGCCCATTTCAACGGAATGAATGAAAGCTTTAGCAGGCTAAGTCATTGTATTTTATAAATATTTATTTATTTCTCATTATAATATATATTTTATACAAACAAAAATAAATAATACTATATTTGGGTATATTTGGGTGTATTTGGGTATATTTGGGTATTTCGTGCCGCCGCTATATTAGGACCATTTGTGACCAAAACAAGATCCAGACCCAAAGAACATGTGACAGCCCTAATAGATACATGAAGACAAGGGTTCCAACTCCAAAAAACGAAATTTTCGCCTTTAGCTGAATGAGAAGCGAATTACTTTTCCATTTTCAGTGTTGCATCTAGAATTTCAAAATTATGGGGGATTGTCCCCCACTCAATTGAAAAATGTGGCGGATTTGAGAAATATGTGGGGGACATATATTTACCTTACAATATGACATACAGAATAGAGTTCATTTATTTTACATTCAGGCCTTTTTGACAGCTATCGTCCGCTCAAAAATGGAAGTAGAAAAAATAAAATATTGACGAATACTACATTTCACACGCGAGATGACTTAGTCGGCAGCTACACGCGATTTAGTACGTATTTTAGTCATAACCACGAGTGAAAACAAACAATAACAAACATGGCTGAAGCGTGTAAGATACGATGAAGATAAACTGAATTAAGTTGAAAAGATTGTCAGATGCACGACTTGGCGCACACTGACTTCAATAAAATGCGCGATCTGCATAAAAAATGCGCAAACACTGCATTTTACAAGCAAATTCTGTATTTTTAATGTGTTCATGTAGCATACTTATGGTGCTTTTAATAAATGTTAGCAACTTGTCCCTTTAACCATTCATATATATATGCCGAACACAAACCTAGCTGAAAACGACTTTTTTGCTTAATCCACAAAGAAGTTGCAACATTGTAAACTACGTGGTTTATCCAGTAAAAAAACAATTTACAACAATGAACACAGAAAGAAAAGGCTTGAATTCAATAAAAAAGACTATTTTGCAAAACATACATATATGGTTACCTATTTTTATTGTTTCGACAGACAACCACATAATCGTGTTTTTTTTTCACTTGCTTACTTTTCTCCAAGGACGGCCATTCGCTTGTCACGCTATTGAGGATAGATGGATTAAATACCCAAATATTACCCAAATATTGCCAAAATATACCCAAATATTGCCCAATTATACTTAAAATAAAGGTTTTATACTAAAAAAGTGCTGTTTTAATCATGAATACAATATACACTTTCACTAAGATACAATCAAACATACCCAAATATACATTTTCCTATCACTGTGTTTTGAACCAAAATACAGTATAATTATGTACTCCATTAAAGCTATTTTTTTAAATAACATTGGACACTTGTATATGATATGAAATTTCAACAAAATTACACCTTAAAAATCTAAGTGTAGACAACAAATATCATATCTTGATTTAAAATTGAAAGTACATTCATAAAGAACCTTATCCTATATAATACATAAGCAAATGTCACAACTTTATTTTCTTACAACATCTTAACTGCCCATTTCAACGGAATGAATGAAAGCTTTAGCAGGCTAAGTCATTGTATTTTATAAATATTTATTTATTTCTCATTATAATATATATTTTATACAAACAAAAATAAATAATACTATATTTGGGTATATTTGGGTGTATTTGGGTATATTTGGGTATTTCGTGCCGCCGCTATATTAGGACCATTTGTGACCAAAACAAGATCCAGACCCAAAGAACATGTGACAGCCCTAATAGATACATGAAGACAAGGGTTCCAACTCCAAAAAACGAAATTTTCGCCTTTAGCTGAATGAGAAGCGAATTACTTTTCCATTTTCAGTGTTGCATCTAGAATTTCAAAATTATGGGGGATTGTCCCCCACTCAATTGAAAAATGTGGGGGATTTGAAAAGATGTGGGAGACATACATTGACCTTACAATATGACATACAGAATAGAGTTCATTTATTTTACATTCAGGCCTTTTTGACAGCTATCGTCCGCTCAAAAATGGAAGTAGAAAAAATAAAATATTGACGAATATTACATTTCACACGCGAGATGACTTAGTCGGCAGCTACACGCGATTTAGTACGTATTTTAGTCATAACCACGAGTGAAAACAAACAATAACAAACATGGCTGAAGCGTGTAAGATACGATGAAGATAAACTGAATTAAGTTGAAAAGATTGTCAGATGCGCGACTTGGCGCACACTGACTTCAATAAAATGCGCGATCTGCATAAAAAATGCGCAAACACTGCATTTTACAAGCAAATTCTGTATTTTTAATGTGTTCATGTAGCATACTTATGGTGCTTTTAATAAATGTTAGCAACTTGTCCCTTTAACCATGCATATATATATATATGCCGAACACAAACCTAGCTGAAAACGACTTTTTGGCTTAACAGCATAATTTACATTGTAAACTATGTGGTTTATCCAGTAAAAAAACAATTTACAACAATGTACACAGAAAGAAAAGGCTTGAATTCAATAAAAAAGACTATTTTGCAAAACATACATATATGGTTACCTATTTTTATTGTTTCAACAGACAACCACATAATCGTTTTTTTGTTTTTTTTCACTTGCTAACTTTTCTCCAAGGACGGCTATTCGCTTGTCACGCTATTGAGGATAGATGGATTAAACTATGTGTGTTCTGATTGGTCGATGCATCGGATGCTGGTGACATGCGAATGGCTTTTCTCAGAAAAAAAAGTTATAGCTAGTGAAAGTAAAAAAACAATTACGTGGTTGTCTGTTGAAATTGTTGGTTTTGTCTGTCGAAACAGATATTTTCGAATATGTCAAATAATGATTGTAACTGGTGCAGCAGCTTGCTCCCCGTTATTTTCTTATGGAGTGTTTTCATCAATATATGAATAACTCAGATTGAAAATACTCTGTACAAAAATAAATTAAAGAGAGCAATCTTCTGCACCAGTTACTTTCACTACGTTTGAGAATTTGACATATGGGAAAAAAGGTTTGTTATAGGTAGTGATGTTCCGATTGTCGCAAGTCGCTGATAATCAGTTACTGTTATATAAAGCGACAATAATCGATTCACAAAAAATTGTTCTGCGACGTCGTCGAAAATGTTTAAAGTATCAAAACGAATTAATTCTGACGATAATTTTCTTTTAGGAACACCTCGCCGATGGCAAAAAAATTATCTCAGAGACAATTTGGAGTTGAATAGGATCAATACGTGATGTAAACAATAGTAATATAATGTGATGTGAATGTTATTATTTGACATCCATTGGAAAATTAAATCTTTTTCGTAAAATAATAACTAAATAGGGTTAAAACTGTGTTGAAAAGTGCTAAATGAAGTTCATATTACTGAATATAATCAAGTGCCTTGGGAAAAAATGTTTCTTCCCTACTTCTTTTTAACGCGACTTTAATCGGAAAGTAATCGATTATGTCCCATCCGATTGAACCGATGATCGATTGGGACAAATTTCATCCGATTTCCATCACTAGTTATAGGTTGTTATGATGATTTGATTGAACTGTTACTACAACCGTGTTCAGGCCTAAAAAAAAATTGATGTGTTTCTGGTGGCGAGGCCAAAAAAAGTAGGGTTGGTAGGTAGGATTTTTTTTTTTGCTGTCAATCAACGATTGTAGATATGATACGGATTATATGGTCTGTAAATTCCATAGCATAAAAGTATTTAACAATGTTAGACTACCAAACCTAGACTTCAATCTTACATTTTGAAATAAATTTTACCAATGGCATGACTCGACTTTCGTTTTCATTTTTTTTAATTCTTAATGAACAACTGGCTTCAATTGTAATATTCTCACTCTTAATATGACCATGCACGTCCAAAAAAATGTTTTGAGCTGTTTTGCTGTGGTCAATTAATTTGATTTCCTGTTTTGTCACACTATGATCGCATGTTTTTAAGGAAATCGCCAGCAGTGACACTTCGGCTGCTTGTTGTGCCGCCATGTTTGCCGGTGCGCGTTAATGCTTAATTGGAACACGAATCGTCTGTGCCTAACATCGTTGTCGACTCGCGATACTAAAACCTGTCTTCGGTACGGGCGCCAATTTTTTTTGTACTCGATAAAAAACTTTGGGTCGGCGCTAAAAAAATAGGGTCGGTCGGGCCACCGGAAACACAACATTTTTTTTTTTGGCCTCAGCAAGTTTTTATGTAAATATGATGGTTTTGTCCTGCTTTTGAATGTGCATCATTAACCGAGTGGTTTATGTCATTGATTTCAAACCAATTACCCGTCATGGCAGCAAGCTGTGTGTTTGAATCCTGACACGACTTTCAGTGTCTATTCTTAGAGGGGGGATAAAGGGATTCACCCATATTTTTGAGAATTCCCATCTATTTTTTTAGAGGCAGGGGGGAAATATTACATAGAGAAAGAAGGAAAAGATCAACAAATATTATAAATTTTCACTTTTCGATAAAAATCCCCCGTTTTTTAAATCTTTGGATTTTTTTTTGATTTTTTAATGTTACATGTAGGTAGCTAAATGCTAGATTATGGAACTTAGATGGTTGACCGTTCTCCTCGGGTGCCTGTTCATGTCTAAAATAATGCATGGAAGACACCTCTTCCTCCACCAGTTAAGGTAGAATTTAGTTAGTATGGATCTGTACTGTGTTGGTGCATTGTAAAACCCAACCAATTGAAAAATTGATCAGGTATCAAAATACCAAAAAAGAGCAGCAGATAAACTGGTTGGTTTTATTTAAAGTAAAAAAAGCTTAATAATATCTGTTTCAAAGTAGCAAATGTATTTATTGCTTCTTTTGTGTTGACTCTGTGGAGTAGTGGCAACATATAGGGTTCACTTCTCTGTTGTCTCTCTGTCTGTTAAAAAAACTTGTCCAACAACTGGTGCATTTTCATCCAAACTTTACAGGAATGATCAGTACCAAGTCTAGTTGTGCATATTTTCAGCATTTTCTGGTTCTATAATTTTTGTCAGTGTTATATAATATATATGTTTAATAATTCTTATATTTAAATTAAAGATTGTCTGGACTACTACTTATAATTATACCACAAATGGATTTCAGTGAAATTTTAAAGGATTCAGAATCGGTAGCTCAAAAACTTTCGTAATTATTACATGGGTTTTCTGCTTGAATGATTTTTAGCCAAGTTATGGCCCTTGAATGAAAAGGGTGTTAATAAAGTATGCCAGACTACTCCTCTTACACCACTGATGAAATTTCAATGAAACTTTACAGGATTGATTGGTAGGTCAAGTACTTGTGCATGATACACCAGATTGTTTTTGCTTGACTGATTTTAGCTGAGTTATTGCCCTTGGATAAAAAGGTGTTTTTTTTGTATTGCCAGCTACGCAGAGGTTTGTCTGGACTACTCCTCAGAAACTACTGGTGCAATTTCATCATCAATACTAAGTCTAGTTGTCATCTCATTAACATTTATTGTTTCATTGATTTTTGTCAGAGTGTTGGCCCTTTCATGATTTTAATTTTGAAATTTGTTCGGACTGCTACTGTTATACCACTTATTCAATTTTATTGAAACTTTACAAAATCTATCTATATCTCAAATTCTTGTGCATATTACACAGGTTTTTTAGGTTGAATGTCTTTTTGCCGAGGTAAGGCTATCATGAGGCGATACATGTTATCACTGATGGTCCTTGTTTTATCGTTAAATTTGCAGCAAAGGCTAATAGCTACTTGATAACTGGTGATCATTTACATGCAAGTCTACAAAAAAATTATGTTTATTCAGTTGCTATTTACATTATGAGGAGCAGATCTGTCACTGTCATCTTTTTCTGATTATTACAAATAATATGAGCCGTGTCACGACAAAACCAACATAGTGCGTTGGCGACAAGCATGGATCCAAACCAGCCTGCGCATCCGCGCAGTCTGATCAGGATCCATGCTGTTCGCTTACAAAGCCTATTACAAGCACAGAAAATAATAGCGAACAGCATGGATCCTGATCAGACTGCAGGGATGCGCAGGCTGGTCTGGATCCATGCTGGTCGCAAACCCACTATGTTGGTTTTGTCATGACACGGCTCATATCATCTGAATTATTTTCTGATCATTACAATCATCAAGGATTTTTTGGGGAAAAAAAACAATAAATATTCAAATGTGGAAAACTAGAGACCTGCCTCAAAGGATACAGATATCTACAGTTTTACTGAAACTTGTTACAGTTTGAACTTGTCTTTAAAATCTCACAACATTCCAGCTTTGCATAGGCAGTGGTCCCAAGTCCCAAAACGTTAAAATCAGAGCCCTGAGGCTGTGTCAGGTCTGTAAATAAAAGTACATTCATGATTGTGTTCAAACAATAACAATAATGTTTTGGCACTAAATCACAAAATATAATAATGAGTTTTAGTTTTAAACAGTGTCATATTTATTTTAGTTTGATTCACTGTGAAACAGAATTATTTAAGCTTATATATATTAATCATTTTCAAGTCCATTTCTTTGAAATAACGAGTGCTTGTGTCATATATGAGGAAACATGACTGTTATCCCAGTAGGGCTAGAACCCATGAGCCCTGGTCCGTGAGGCACGCCCATTAACTACTTAGGCCAATGCTGCCTGTTGAACAAAATACATGTAGCTCTCTATTTTAAGTACCAGTACATGTACAAATGTATATAAATGCAGTCAGCTTATTTACCACTTGTCTGTTAGCCCAATTGCTGACCAGATAATTTGGGTCAGAACAATAAAATTTTCCAAGACATTAGCTGTTACCAGACTGGCCTTTGAAAAAGTTGATCACCTTAGAAGACTTTGAAAATGAAATGACTGAATTTCAGTTGGAAAAAACTAACTCATTTATCCACAATTCAGGCAAATATGGTTACAAAATAACTGTATTAATCATTATTCTTTTCACCTTCATTTTCCATTTTAAAAAGTTAAATGTTTTTTGGGCTTGTAAAACACTAGTTGGGCATGTTGGTATTTCCAACAATGTCTACAATCTTGTACTAGCCAAAAATTTGGCTTGTGGTTTTCTGGTTTTATATTCTTTGACTGAATTTATGTTATGTTGGCATGAACAGAATGCAGGCACTTAAAGATTGATTGTTGAGATTATAGGAAAGTTTTGAGAATTTTTAGTTATCTAGATTATACAGGTATGATGTGGGTTTTACCCTACTCAGTAGACTGTAAAATGTAATGCGCTACCTATAGAATTTCTCAAGATTTTTGCTTTGATAAGCTAAGGGGGGTAACAATTGATTGTTAAAAGTTTCTGCACTAAAATGCTAAAATTATATCCAGGTGAATATGCTTACAGATGCATTCCTCTTTATTTTTTGTGATGTCTGGAAAAATGTGTATTTCCTGACACATAGAATGAAAGACTCTTTAGGTTGGATATTGTTCTTGCTATTTTCTCTTTTAGATTAATGGGACTTCTCAATATAAAATTAATTAGAATACGTATTTTTTACTACTTCATATAATTATTAATAATATTCAGATTATTTTATTAATTATATCATATTATTATAAAATTTGCTACCTGAGTTTAAACTTAATTATTAAAAATTTCATATAAATTATGATTGCTGGTTGCAGAATCCCATATAACTGTAAAAAAGTTGAAAAGTGCTAAATGAAGTTCATATTACTGAATATAATCAAGTGCCTTGGGAAAAAATGTTTCTTCCCTACTTCTTTTTAACGCGACTTTAATCGGAAAGTAATCGATTATGTCCCATCCGATTGAACCGATGATCGATTGGGACAAATTTCATCCGATTTCCATCACTAGTTATAGGTTGTTATGATGATTTGATTGAACTGTTACTACAACCGTGTTCAGGCCTAAAAAAAAATTGATGTGTTTCTGGTGGCGAGGCCAAAAAAAGTAGGGTTGGTAGGTAGGATTTTTTTTTTTGCTGTCAATCAACGATTGTAGATATGATACGGATTATATGGTCTGTAAATTCCATAGCATAAAAGTATTTAACAATGTTAGACTACCAAACCTAGACTTCAATCTTACATTTTGAAATAAATTTTACCAATGGCATGACTCGACTTTCGTTTTCATTTTTTTTAATTCTTAATGAACAACTGGCTTCAATTGTAATATTCTCACTCTTAATATGACCATGCACGTCCAAAAAAATGTTTTGAGCTGTTTTGCTGTGGTCAATTAATTTGATTTCCTGTTTTGTCACACTATGATCGCATGTTTTTAAGGAAATCGCCAGCAGTGACACTTCGGCTGCTTGTTGTGCCGCCATGTTTGCCGGTGCGCGTTAATGCTTAATTGGAACACGAATCGTCTGTGCCTAACATCGTTGTCGACTCGCGATACTAAAACCTGTCTTCGGTACGGGCGCCAATTTTTTTTTGTACTCGATAAAAAACTTTGGGTCGGCGCTAAAAAATAGGGTCGGTCGGGCCACCGGAAACACAACATTTTTTTTTTTTGGCCTCAGCAAGTTTTTTTGTAAATATGATGGTTTTGTCCTGCTTTGAATGTGCATCATTAACCGAGTGGTTTATGTCATTGATTTCAAACCAATTACCCGTCATGGCAGCAAGCTGTGTGTTTGAATCCTGACACGACTTTCAGTGTCTATTCTTAGAGGGGGGATAAAGGGATTCACCCATATTTTTGAGAATTCCCATCTATTTTTTTAGAGGCAGGGGGGAAATATTACATAGAGAAAGAAGGAAAAGATCAACAAATATTATAAATTTTCACTTTTCGATAAAAATCCCCGTTTTTTAAATCTTTGGATTTTTTTTTGATTTTTTAATGTTACATGTAGGTAGCTAAATGCTAGATTATGGAACTTAGATGGTTGACCGTTCTCCTCGGGTGCCTGTTCATGTCTAAAATAATGCATGGAAGACACCTCTTCCTCCACCAGTTAAGGTAGAATTTAGTTAGTATGGATCTGTACTGTGTTGGTGCATTGTAAAACCCAACCAATTGAAAAATTGATCAGGTATCAAAATACCAAAAAAGAGCAGCAGATAAACTGGTTGGTTTATTTAAAGTAAAAAAAGCTTAATAATATCTGTTTCAAAGTAGCAAATGTATTTATTGCTTCTTTTTGTGTTGACTCTGTGGAGTAGTGGCAACATATAGGGTTCACTTCTCTGTTGTCTCTCTGTCTGTTAAAAAAACTTGTCCAACAACTGGTGCATTTTCATCCAAACTTTACAGGAATGATCAGTACCAAGTCTAGTTGTGCATATTTTCAGCATTTTCTGGTTCTATAATTTTTGTCAGTGTTATATAATATATATGTTTAATAATTCTTATATTTAAATTAAAGATTGTCTGGACTACTACTTATAATTATACCACAAATGGATTTCAGTGAAATTTTAAAGGATTCAGAATCGGTAGCTCAAAAACTTTCGTAATTATTACATGGGTTTTCTGCTTGAATGATTTTTAGCCAAGTTATGGCCCTTGAATGAAAAGGGTGTTAATAAAGTATGCCCAGACTACTCCTCTTATACCACTGTTGAAATTTCAATGAAACTTTACAAGATTGATTAGTAGGTCAAGTCCTTGTGCATAATACACAAGTTTTTCGCTTGAATGGTTTTTGGCAGAGTTATTGCCCTTGAATGAAAAAAGGTGATTTTTTTGTGTTGCCAGCTACACAGAAGTTTGTCTGGACTACTCCTCAGAAACTGCTTGTGCAATTTCACAAGATTTTAGGGGGATGATCAATACCATGTCTTATTGTGCATCTCATCAACATTTTTCGGTTCATTGATTTTTGTCAGAGTTTTGGCCTTTCATGATTTTAATTTTGAAATTTGTTTTGACTACTCCTGTTATACCACTAAAAAATTTCAATGAAACTTTACAGGATCAATCGATTGCTCAAATTACACCAGTTTTTAGGTTGAATGTCTTTTTGCCGAGGTATGGCTATCATGAGGCGACACATGTCATCACTGATAAACCTTGTTTTATCGTTAAATTAGGCTTATATCTACTTGGTGGCTGGTGATCATTTACATGCAAGTCTACAAAAAAATTATGTTTATTCAGTTGCTATTTACATTATGAGGAGCAGATCTGTCAATGTCATCTTTTTCTGATTATTACAAATAATTGAGCCGTGTCACGAGAAAACCAACAAAGTGCGTTGGCGACCAGCATGGATCCAGACCAGCCTGCGCATCCGCTCAGTCTGATCAGGATCCATGCTGTTCGCTTACAAAGCCTATTACAAGCACAGAAAATAATAGCGAACAGCATGGATCCTGATCAGACTGCGCGGATGCGCAGGCTGGTCTGGATCCATGCTGGTCGCAAACCCACTATGTTGGTTTTGTCATGACACGGCTCATATCATCTGAATTATTTTCTGATCATTACAATCATCAAGGATTTTTTGGGGAAAAAAAACAATAAATATTCAAAGGTGGAAAACTAGAGACCTGCCTTAAAGGATACAAATATCTATAGTTTTACTGAAACTTGTTACAGTTTGAACTTGTCTTTAACTAGTTTAAGAGTATTTTAAAATCTCACAACATTCCAGCTTTGCATAGGCAGTGGTCCCAAGTCCCAAAACGTTAAAATCAGAGCCCTCAGAGGCTGTGTCAGGTCTGTAAATAAAAGTACATTCATGATTGTGTTCAAACAATAACAATAATGTTTTGGCACTAAATCACAAAATATAATAATGAGTTTTAGTTTTAAACAGTGTCATATTTATTTTAGTTTGATTCACTGTGAAACAGAATTATTTAAGCTAATATATATTAATCATTTTCAAGTCCATTTCTTTGAAATAACGAGTGCTTGTGTCATATATGAGGAAACATGACTGTTATCCCAGTAGGGCTAGAACCCATGAGCCCTGGTCCGTGAGGCACGCCCATTAACTACTTAGGCCAATGCAGCCTGTTGAACAAAATACATGTAGCTCTCTATTTTAAGTACTAGTACAATAACATGTGTACAAATGTATATAAATGCAGTCAGCTTATTTACCACTTGTCTGTTAGCCCAATTGCTGAACAGATAATTTGGGTCAGGTCAATAAAATTTTCCAAGACATTAGCTGTTACCAGACTGGCCTTTGAAAAAGTTGATCACCTTAGAAGACTTTGAAAATGAAATGACTGAATTTAAGTTGGAAAAACTAACTCATTTATCCACAATTCAGGCAAATATGGTCACAAAATAACTGTATTAATCATTATTCTTTTCACCTTCATTTTCCATTTTAAAAAGTTAAATGTTTTTTGGGCTTGTAAAACACTAGTTGGGCATGTTGGTATTTCCAACAATGTCTACAATCTTGTACTAGCCAAAAATTTGGCTTGTGGTTTTCTGGTGTTATATTCTTTGACTGAATTTATGTTACGTTGGCATGAACAGAATGTAGGTACTTAAAGATTGATTGTTGAGATTATAGGAAAGTTTTGAGAATTTTTAGTTATCTAGATTATACAGGTACGATGTGGGTTTTAGCCTACTCAGTAGACTGTAAAATGTAATGCGCTACCTATAGAATTTCTCAAGATTTTTGCTTTGATAAGCTAAGGGGGGTAACAATTGATTGTTCAAAGTTTCTGCACTGAAATACTAAAATTATAACCAGGTGAATATGCTTACAGATGCATTCCTCTTTATTTTTTGTGATGTCTGGAAAAATGTGTATTTCCTGACACATAAAATGAAAGACTCTTTAGGTTGGATATTGTTCTTGCTATTTTCTCTTTTAGATTAATGGGACTTCTCAATATTAAGCTGAATAGGTATTTTTTACTACTTCATATAAAAATTATTTATATTATTCAGATTATTTTATTTATTATATCATATTGATATAATATTTGCTACCCGAGTTTAAACTTAATTATTAAAAATTTCATATAAATTATGATTGTTGGTTGCAGATTCCCTAATAACTGTAAAAATAAGTTGTTCACATTCTTTACAAAACAAAAGTCAAAGGCACATTATGCCTCAGAAATGAGTATTTCATTTTTAAGGAAGGGAAAACAGGGATTTTATTATGTTAAAATAATGGTTTTAGAGCATGTTATGCTTGTCACCTTAAAAAGTAGCACACTGAATAGGAAATTTATTTGTCATAAAAGTAGCAAAATGTAAACAAAGTAGTATTGTAACTTACATACAAAATACTAAATCACTTTACATTTATGTAAATATACTAATTGCCAAAAAGCAATTCATACCATAGATGGTTATAAGATAATTGGTCAATGAATAACTTTTTGGAAACTAAAAGAAAACACCCAAGAGTGATAAGCATGAATTTAAAAAGCATTTCTAGGGCATATTGGGCCTTTAAGTTAAACTCAAGAAGATGCAGTAAAATTGCAGTAGTTGTTTTGTTCTGTGTTGTTTACTGTGTGTCATTCAACTCAACCTCTGACATTATCTTTGTAACATGTAATTGACTTCTGACCACAAAAAATTGGCTCAATTGTTGTTATTTACTTGTAATGCAGTATTGTTTTATCAGTTTGAGCTTTAGATCATTCACCTAGTATGAACTAAAATGTGAATGTCCTGGAAATTCAAGAGACCATGTTGTGAAAATGATCCTTAGTTGGTGGGTATAAAGTTGATTGGTTTGTTAGAAGGGTAAATTTAAGGGTAAATTTGATATTTGCTTATCATGGTTTGAAGTCATCCGTTTGTGGTTTGTCTGAAGGACATATTCAAAATCGGTCATTCATGTTTTTGTTTAAAAGACATATTTGAAATTGATGGATCATGAATGAGAATGTTTCGAATTTACTTGTTTTTAAGTCTCGAGCATAATGTTAATTATTATTGTATATATTTTTTTATGAAAAAAAAAAAGGTAGTTCCCATCAATCTAGGCTAGTTAAATAAATTCAATATCAAAAGTTATTACAATATGGTTGCCTTTTAGTACAAAAATATATAAAGAATAAAGTGATACGTGTTTGCGTTTCTTTTAATTGTCACATTATTCACATTTTTGTCTTACATGACTGTATATTTTACAATTTACAAATTTGTGTCTGGACCGATAATTATTTCTTTATTTTCATACAGAAGACTTGTGTTTCTTTTTATTGTCACAATAAGATATTTTGCCGTATAAATTTGTCTGTGCATTGAGAATGATGTCTTCACTTTCATACAGACAACTTACCTAATGACTGCACCTCTTTCTTAATCTAAGAATGACCTTGACATTTATTTTTATGTATTTTTAATCTTATGCAGCAGCTGCTTCTTTCTTAAGATTTATTATAGTAGTTTAACTGGTGTATATTGGGAAATAATGTATCGTATCGATTGTTGACGACCTTGGTGTCAGGAAACAAGACAAACCGTGGAAGGTAAATAATTATCTGCTTACTCGACTAAACGAGAATCAGTTTTGCTGCCTCATATGACGTATATGGTATTGGAAAGTAATTAGTGAAAATTAATTAACAGAGTGATATGTTAACCTAAGGATGACATTATGGTTTTGTTATCATGATTTATTCATAAAGAGACATTATTAAACATGCATATTGATATTCTAGTCGGGCTGAAAGAAAAAAATCAATTTTAATTAATTAGTTTAGAGTAGCGCCTCTATAGTACCCCCGTGTGGGAAATATAATGGCCAGGAATAGAGAAGTTATTATATACAAGTCAATGTTATAACTCTGTTTATGGTTAACATTTGCACACTAATGCTAGAAATAACCTTTTTTAAGTTGATAAGTTGAGAGAGTTGTGACCTTGTTATTCAAGTGTCTAGCTGTCTCTCAACTGACCAAATATCATAGGTTTTAGCCCTTCTGTGGGTAAAAAATCATGATTTCTCATTCATACCATCTGACCAGTACTGGTAAAACTAAAGTTTAAACTAAATACTTAAAAAAAGTTGAGAAAAGGTCGCATTAATATCACTTACAATTGTATCATACCAAAAATTGGGTGGAGAAGTTGTCATGAACTGGTTGAGATCTCATAATGTATTACTTGTTTCTCGTGCAAATTCTATTGAAATTTGAGAAATTAACATCAATCTAGGAATATCTATGTTTTCCTGCATCTAATGATTAGTTTTCAAGATTTGGGAAAAAGTGATCAGCAGTCTTTGTACTCACCTATTGAATTTTTCAAACAATGCCAGCCATGCCACAATGTTGGTACGGTTAAAGGAACTCCACTAAGGTCTAAAAGCATGAAAACATAGAATATGAATTTCTTACATAAATCAGCAAGGGCACTCATTACTGAAAGATATGCACAAGATAGTTAAGGAACATACCCAAAAGTGAATTGAAACATATCTTTTACTATTCTTAGCCCAATTTGAGCAACGCTTTTAAATTTTGGTTCATTTCCCCACTTAGAATAGTTATTCTGGAGAAAGGGAGCGAGCAAATGATCAGAAATTTTGCACACAACTTACTGGTCTAGACCTACATCAAATTGAATATTAATGTCGAAAAAATTATTTCCAGTCTCATCATGTCTAAAAAAACCTCATATCAGTGGAGTCCCTTTAATAGCAAATAAACATTTCATAAAACCTCAGATAATGGAGTCCCTTTAATAACAAATAGATATTTCATTGACGTCCCTCCTAGTTAGTAAGCTAGTGGAGCTGTCATTTATACAAGTGACAAAATAAGTGACAGATAGGAATGTTAACCATGACAGTAATCATTCTTAATACTGACATTATCAGTTATACTTACAAGATACTGTATGTATAACATATATACAAATGTATAACTCACTGTGGGCAAAGTATAATAGTATGAAAACTGTATTCACATTACCTTATTCTATGTAAATATAAATTAGTATATATATATGTATGAATATATTCATACATTGGACCAGTTATATTGTGTTAGAAAATACCATGGAATATTAATTGATTAATTAATTAATTAATTAATTATGTTATAGAAATATGCTTATTGGACAAGTTATTTTAAGTTAGAAAATATTTTGGAGTATTAAATTAATAAATAAATTACTACAGGAGTATAGAATGATATAACAGACTTCCCGAAATACGTCGGTCCGACGGACATGTCCGATAAATTTTGATTAGGTCCGACGATTTTTTATTCCGGATTGGTCCGACTGTCTGGCTTTTATCCAAGGCGCATGTGTACAAAATGGCGTCGCTAAAGGTGCCAAACCTGGGAAAAAACGAAAATCTACATCAGAGGAGCGCGCAGAACAGCAGTAAAAGGATGAAAAGAATAGACCCGAGACAAAATTTAATGAAAAATTGTGAATTGTTTGTGTATGACAGGGAGGAGAAGAAAATGCGCTGTACTGATTGTGCCGATTTTAACGTCGAAAAAATTAAATCCGAAAAGTGTTTAAGAAATACAAACACAAGTTTTCCTTTGATTTTGATTAATTTTATCCGGTCTGACAGATTTCGTTTCGGTCTGACAGATTTTCATGGTTTGTCAGACCGAATGTCTGACACTTTTTTTTAACTTTCGGGAAGTCTGATATAACCCAGTTTGTATAATGTTATTTACTATTTTAGTATTTTGATAATACATAATGACATTTAAAATTTTCTTTCTTTTCATCAATTTATTTTTAGTGCAGTTTGTGCTGTATTACTGTATTAACAAGAAGAAATAATAAAATCATAGTATATTATATTTGTCATGAATCATTTAACTGTTAGAAAATATTTTTTATTTGGGATCATTATGGCTGTAAAAATTGACATTATTTTCGCACAAGAAATCTATGAAGATCACTATGATTGAGTGCTTTTATTGTAACTTTTTGTTATAATAATTTTTTTATGTTTATTTGTCAATAAATATGGTTATGAATAAATCATTTAATGTTTTAAAGTGGTAACAGATAGTTACAGATGTTTTTACAGGTAAAAGTTAACTGGTCCGTAATATGATATATTTACAGTTAAGAAAATCTTGCCGAGTCAGCTGTTTTTGTTTTGGGGTTTTTAGTCTGTTTAAAATGGTCGATGTTTAAAGTGTTGGTTGTTATATATTTTCAGGTGCGGTTGTGAAAAGAATGGGTAAATTGTCACTACAGTAAAAAGAATAGTTGAACTGGAGGCAAGGTGTGGGGGTGTCTTGTTAAAGAAATTTATCAAAATCTGGAATGTGATACATCAGCAAAGTGACATTGTGAGATCACTAGACCATGTCTATAGTATATATCAGCCATTCATATGACATGTGAAAGCCTTCTCGAGAGTTTATACAGTATAGTACTAGTGTATATATCACATGTGAATGATTCATTTCTTGGTTTGTGTGTAGGTGCACTCTTAAGTGGCAAGTCATCAAAAAAATATCAGTCCTGTATATCAGTATCGTACATTAAGATGTATGTGTTGAAAGGTTAAGATTAAAAAAAAAAATTATTGTATATTGATACATTTTATGAAGAAATAGAATGGAATATATTAGGGGAGTGGTATAAGACTATGGCTAGGAATTATTGCAGTGATGGAGATTTGGTGACACGGCAGCCGAATTCTGTAAATAAAGGGTGTATTTTCTCACTGTCTACTGGTAACATGGGTAACGAGACGGACCCAGGCGCGTCCGAGGTTAACGGCAACTATAAGATCGGGGATGCCTGTAATGAAGACATGTACAAATTCAAAACAAGTTCTTTGAAAACTGGGTCACGGGTAAGTTTCGCTGACCTAGACGGAGATGGAAATTTGATCAAAACATGCAGTGAATCTGAGTTAGACACTGAGCAAAACTTAGCAGCTCTTAACTTTGGTCGGAGCTTATCATATTCGGCCATCGAGAGAACAAAGAATATGGAATTAACGACGCATTCAGGTTTTAAAATGAAGCCATATGATACAAACTCCATTAGCTCACTTGATCGTTTGTCAACTAGTCCCATACAAGAGGAAGTGGCAGAAATGTCCGAGTATATAAACGGTGACGAGACTGAAATGGATCAGGACGGAGAATCTGAGTGTTCTGTTGCCATGGATACGGACAAATCTTGTGAACAAAGTCATCATTCTAGTCATTCTGTATCTCCACCTAGAACTCACACACAAGGAAAACCGCCATTACCTAACGGGAAATCTAAACACAGACCTGGCTCAGGAAAACAATCGTCATGGTTACTAAGATTGTTTGAGTCAAAAATGTTTGACATGTCCATTGCCATATCTTACTTGTTCAATTCAAAGGAGCCTGGTGTTCAGACTTATTTAGGTAAGTACATGTACATAGAATTACTGTGTTATTATTAATTCATGTTACCAAATATCTTAAGCAAGTCAAAAATATGGGTCACATAGTTTTGTTGACCAGTACAAGTTCATAATTGTATCCGAAACATATTAGATTGTCTGGTTTCTAATATAAGATGTATTTTATTTTGAACCCTAATCAAGATGGACCATCTTTCAGAACTTATTTTGTATGAAATGCATTTGTTCTATCCTTATGTTTACTTTACTTGTTTATAAATATAAATATGTTCAGTATTCTTTAGAAAAAAAACGCCAAAATATCATATTACCCAGTATTGCCCAGTTTAGGGAGTATTGCCCATTGGGCGGGGGGCGGGGGTCCCACCTGGGTTTTTATTGATGGTCAATACCCTGCCAACCTTGCTTTGGCCAAAACCTTTAACATTTTTAGGGAAAATTTTCATAGACATAGTAAGTATTGATTGACATAGCCAACAGTTCAGACCATGATCGAACTGCACACACTATACGGAAGGTTAAATATACATGTATACTATCTTTTTATACCTCTGCACTAATCAAATTTTATCCTATTCATGTACAATATAGGTCATAGTAGCAATGATACTTGATTTAACAATAGAAATTATTGGTAGTACTTACATGTAATGGTATGCATAATATGGATAAAAAGTAGTAAAAGAATGTTTCTTATAATACAGATTATTTCTACAGATTTGAACCATTCAGTCAATCATTAATGCATATACAAGTAATCTATATATTTAACCTTTTCCAATATTTAAAATAGGCATTCAAGTGAAACTTAGCCTTAACAAACATTTGCACAAACTTTGTGACATATTTTAAAACCTTTTTTTTAAATCATCGAAAAATTTGATGTCAGTTTTGGTAATCAATAGCCCAATAAGTGTGTGGGGGAGTTTAATGTTTGTTTGCCTATTAACAGCAGTTTGGTACAATCTACCCAAGGTTTGAAATATTAAAACTTGTTACAAGTAAAATTAGTTTGTGTTTATCCCTGATTAAGCAGAAAATAAAAAAAATAAAAGTTTCGCATGAAAACTAAATAAATATTTATTAACGATTAGTTAGATTAGTTATACAGTAAAATAAAATCATAGTCTGCTTTCATTTCATAGACACAAGATATTATGAGTTTAATTGTGAATTTAAAAATTGTGGGATATAGTTCGGATAATAAAAGTATAACCATTTACTTAAAGAATCATTCAACGCTTGATAGACTAACCTAGTTTATTCCTGATTTGTAAAAGTTCCGACAAATTTGTCGCTGACCCAGTATTATTTTCTTATGTTTATGTACGTTTTTTTAATGTTTTTCCCTGCTTCAAACATATTCATTGAAATTCAACTATGATAATGATTTATACATTTTGTCAAATTGTAAACATGTTCATGAACTCAAAACTCGGACAAGATGACAGCAATAATGAAATATTTAAAACATTTTAAGTACAACAGTGTATATAGACATTAACATTTTGCCTGCAGCCAACAAATACACTCATCCTTTCATTCATATGATACATGACAGTTATTTAAATTACATCATATATTATCATAATAAAATGGTCTTGTTTATAAAAGGTTAAAGTGGTTTTATTTGTTGGAAGGGGTTCATCAGGATGGCTTTCCTGATATTTGTAATGTGGAACCTCATTATGTTGGGTCTGTTTTTTAAATATCAGACAAAATGATATGAAATATGCAGATAAATGAATTAGTATTTGTGAAAGTTTTAACAATGTCCATGGATTTAGGTATTATTCACTGTTTGAAAATGACAATTATTTTTAAAACTATTTCTCTTCTATTATCTAATTGATAAGCTTCAAGACGGTCAACTTTCAAGATCCTTCAAAATTTTGAGGAGGTTAACAGTTCTATGCCCTTTTATAGTAATAGAGGTTTTTTACTTTTGGTTATTCATTTTTCCTTTTCAAGAATATTTTTTTAAGAATGTTAATTGAATATCAAAGTGTATTGAAAATATTTTAATCATGTAAACTATGAAGGCTTTAGGGGTTACATGTACCTAAATAAAGTAAATGTTTGTAAAGCAATGCAAGGATTAAATGAAACTGTTACCTTCTTACTTAAAAATGCAATGAATAGGGAAAATGTTAAAGCTTTAAGAAAGTGCAATGACCGTTACTTTATATTATTCATCATTTGTATAGTTGTAATAAATATATTTATATATAGATCTATGTGAATTTTAACAATTAATTAATCTCAGAATTGATACTTAATGGACTTTTACTTGCCTTTATTGTACTAAGTTAAGTCCCATGATCAGTGGTTTTTCTCACTTAAAATTAATCAAGGATGAAGAGGCCATAGGAAGAAATATTGTTAATATTGCTAATTTGGGAAGTAAAAAAACTGGTATAAATTCAGATTTTTTGGAAAACTGCATGATATTAAAGAAAATTTCATTTGGGAAGGGGCCTTTTATCTGTTCCTTTTTATATAAAGCCCAGGGCTGTTATATAATGTGAAAAAGCATTGATGATAGAATCTGTAATTACCACGGTGATGGGCCAATCATATTTGATGATTTCATATAATGGTAACTTCCTTAATGATAATAAATTAAGTTACTACGGTTTTGCATTGAAGGCTTAATTATACGTCATATTACGAAATGTGGGTAAATAACAAGTTGTTTTGGCCACTTAAAAGGTTTACACATTGCTTGAAAACAAAAACAAAATAGAGTAAATTAATAACAATACTGCACTACTGCAAAAACATCATCCAATTATCTTAAGTTGCTACTTGATGTACTCTAAATATTTCGATACTACTTGAGATGCACTAAGTAAAACAAGTTCTAAATGTAGTCATTTCATGCTGTACGTGGTGGGCATTTTGACCGAGTGGATAACTTAATTGTACCCTTATGATCATATGCATGAAAATAATGCTCAATCTATGCTAAACAGTTAAAAATCGCAACTTGAAATAGCAATGTATTAAATTTATTCTGAAACATTTTATTCGATTAACATGCAATTTGAAAGCAGATTGAAATATAGTAGGGGGAAGTTAGTGAAAATCAGGGAAATTTTGACTTGTGTTCATTGCTCAGTATTCAGACAACAGTTATAGTTGAATTCAACAGTACAGCCACTGAGTACAACATAATTAATCTGATTAAAGGCATATAATTATGTCACCTTGAAAAAAAATGTACATTACATGGTGTGATCTTAGATTGGAAATTTTAACGTTTTTGTTTACAAACAGTTTTGACACATATACTGTGTCCTACATTTTATTTTTATATCCTGAAAATGGACTTTCACCTGTCAGGTGTGACAGTTTATCAGGATTGAAGTTTTCATTGAAGATAAAAACAAAGTTCAGTTGACATGAAAAGAAAACTTGCGTCATGAAATGGAGGCAGATTGTATACATGTCTATGTGTGTAGTAAACACATTCTTCTGTCATTCATACAGAGAAAAAATACAAAATACAATAATATAGATTTATTAGCTTTTGTACTTCCCTGTTAAAATACCACTTACATACAGTATATATATATATATATATAACTATTTATCTTCCTTTTTGGCCAATCTTCTCTATTTCAATGCCTATTTCAAAGGACAGAACATGATTTATCCCCAGAAAGAAGGATGGAGTACATTATTTCAGTTTTTTACTCACCAACCTGTCTGATGGCTGGCTGGTGTCATCTAAAGTTTTGACATACATAACAAACATAGGATGTTGACAGTTCAGTAGCTAGAGGGGAGATATAATCACCTGTTATTTTGTTGCCTTTACTGTGTCATAATCTGTTGAACCTTTACTGATCTACGTAAAGATAACATGGTCAAGGTCTTAGTTCAGTGTTAGGTCATTTTACCAAATAAATTAAAGCGCAAGTTGTTTCTAGAATGCCTTCACCTTATGCCTTGCATCATTGAAGGTTTTAGCAGAGCAATTGTGCTTGCATTCTTTCATGTGAGGAAGCTATCCAGCTAAGCTTAAGGAACTCTGATGGTTCTACTCGGGTGCCTTTTTGGGCCTGAAATAACAAACAAAAGGGCACCTGAGGTCTTCCTTTGCCAGTTAAGGTGGAAAGTTGACATATGACCTGTATAGTGAGCAGATGGTGCGATATAAAACCCAATCAAAAAACAAAAAGGATGGCACCAAAAAAGGACAAGTTGTGCAATATAAAACCAAAAAAAAAAAGAAAAAAGACGGGTTCGAAAGAGGACAAGTACTCTATGCAAAGGTGGCATGTTAACCGTTAAAAAACAGACATATACAAAAATTGCATTTTGTTTATGAATACATAAATATGTCTATGATTATGACTGTTAGTTTATGCCTGGAATTATGGTTTTGTTTACTCAGTTATATTTGTATCAGACATATGTTCTGCCAGACTTGTTACAAACAAATAATTTGTTGTCCATCTACTAGATCATTGTTTATATAGAGAGAGAAAAAAATCAAAAAAAAAAAAAAACCAATGCTGATACATAAAGTGAAAAACAGATTCCTGGTATTCCCTTGATATTTCTGTGATAGTTGTATTACTCAACTGTTCTCATTGCCAAAAGATATGTTATGGGTTTTTTTCTTTTCTATTCCTATCTATTGTTTTTCCTTTTTATTACTGTGTATAATTATATATGCTAGAATATTAAACTAGGTTTTTATAACAAAGATGAATTATTGTGATAATGTTGTTGATGTATTACAATAGATACATTGGAAGTCTATATGAAATAAGTTGTTTACAAGATCCATTATGCAACATGTATCATTATCATTATGTATTATTAATTGACAGTTTTTACATGACAATATATAATGATGTTTATATATAATTTTAGCCAACAAGATGTTCAGTTTTGTTGAACATGAAGTAGATTTCTACCTACCACAGTTGTTAAACATGTACATTCACATGCACGATGTTGCTGAGGCTGTCCATCCTTATGTTGTTAACAGGTAAATATATATATCAATATTATTTTACAACTGTCAATAAATTTCAATCCAGAATCATACCCGATAGATTTGTCCTGCCTCACAGACCCTTAAAGGGACTCCACTGAGGTTTTTTAACATGACAGGACTGAAAATATTTTTGTCCAGATATGTAAACCATTTGATGGGTAGGTCTGAAGCAATAATTTGTGTGCAAATTTTCTGATCATTTTCTTTGCTGGTAGTTTTTAATTTTTAATTTTTTTGTGCAAAATGACTTAAAAAATGAAAGCGTTGCATTTCACTTAAATTTGGCTAAGAAATGAGGAAAATCATCAGTTTTCAATTGAATGCTTTCATATCATTTGTAGATTTTTCCATTTAAGAGCTACTTGATCTTAGATGATGTAAGAATGTTTAATCTTGTCTTTTCTCAGTCACTAGGAGTTCCTTTAACCTGCTGAGTTTCTCAAATGAACTGGTCCAGCTTCCATTTTTTGGAACAGTCCATGTTTAAGGGATTTCAATATCAAATAACGAAAATAATTAGGAATAGGTAATTGAAAATCTAGTTTGTATGTATTGAACATAACTTGGAAATGGTTTTAAAAAAGATAAGTCTTTAGACTCCAATGAAATTAACATTAATAAATCAATAACTTATTAAAACTTATACACTGAAAGTGAATGCCAGTGACAAAAATTTACAAATATTTAAATGGCAGATAGGCTTTATTATACTGTTGGTCACTAAATGTATGTTTTCATTGTTTTGATACTGATAACTATTTAACTGATACTTAAAGATTTAAGGTACTGAATTTAATCCATAACTTGCTGGAAGGGTAAGTGACCAGCCTTTGCCACCAGTATAGAGCAAGGCCAGTCTGTACAGTGCAGTGCAGTTTGACCAGCATTTTATGGAGGTTTACCAGGCTATTTAAAACTTCTGAAAAACCAGCTTTTGTGACAGCATTTCAGTTTTCAGAATAATGTCTTTGTTTTGTTTGATAATGTATACAAGACATGTGGTCAGCCATTTATGAATAATGTCATGGGACCTGGTTGCAGTCTTCCTAAAACGTAATGTGAGGGTGTCATGCAATTTTCAGAAAGTTTTATCCACAGCCCTCAGCTAATTGTGTTAGATATATCTTGTCTACATGCAAACACTGGTTTGTCTCAGTTCCCAAAGGATGTCTCTACAAAGTTGAGTGTAATTCAAAACATTTACCGAGTTATTCAGTGAATAATAAAAGTTGTTTTTAAGGTCGTCAAATGGCATGACAAGATTGAGAATTGAGGAGGTTTATAGGTTTTGCCTATTTGCCCTCTCAACAGGGCATTAGCCTAAATTCACCAGAAGACTTCAAGCCCCTGCCCCGCCCTGCCACGCCCAACACACTACCACCCCCAACGGTGTGCAAGTTTTTATGCCTGATTCATATTTCTTTCTTTTAATAAACAGATAAAAATGTGCTAGAATAAGCTATGTTTTATACTAACAAGACTTAGTGTTAATAGGAATATTACAACTTTTTACAAAGATATAGGAAAAATTTTTAAACTTATATTTTTTGTTATTTTTTGTTTGTGTTTTTTTACAGATGTAGAAATAGTGTGGAGTTTTCTGTGAAGTGTGTGTGGTTATTGAGTGCCTTCTCTGCCGATGTGTTGAAGCCAACATGGAAGACGTCACAGGGTCTCAAACTTAGGAACATGATTCTAAATGAAGAGCTAAGGTTTGTTACAACTGAGCTGAGCTCTATGTAGATATTTGAAACTTGTTTGTCTGTCTTTTTTCAACAATTTAAACAGTCAAATTTTTTGGGTCAGTCTGCCTAACAGGATTTCCTGGATAATAAACTTGCAAGTTATCACCAATTTTCCTGTAAGTGACCCACTGCCAATTCCACATGATATCATAATCTGTGGTGAGAGATGAATTGACCATTTGACTTGATGTGCGAGTAACTGTCTCTGATAATTGAGAGAAATTTCGTCTTGCCAGTGGATTGAACCAGGGACTTGTGTATTAAAAATATGAGGCTCTCTCTATAGAGCTTACTGTGCAGACAACCTAATTTATAGTACACAATAAAAAGTATTTCTATAGCCTGAAAATCAAGGTAGCATAAAAAAAAGATCTGTGGTTCATTACTGGTCTTAAATAATCATACTTTGAGTTGTCCTTGATCATTTGAGCTAGAATCTTATTTCCAAGTTTTTAATAACCTCAAAAATTCTTTTGGCTGTATCACTATAACAAGTAAACAAAAGAAAATAATAAAAAATAAGGAATATGTGATAGTTTTTGTTGTGTTTTTTTCCAAAAAAGTTTTTTTTTGTCTCTTTTTTCAGTCATCATAGTCATAAACATGGACATCGACGGAATCAGTCACACCATATAACATCGAGCAGTCCCCTGAATACCAGCCTGAATAACACATTGTCACCGTCTGGCAAGAAAACTCATACAAGATCACGCTCTGATGCTACAGGTATTTGTATTTTTGAAAAAAAAATTCTTCCAAAACTAAATTTTATAGTTATATACATGGATAGTACTGTGAATTCATTTAATTTCGTGGACTTGAAATTTCGTGGTATAGTCACAAAGAAAATATTTGTGGGTTCTAAAAATTCTTGGACTGTTTATTCTTTCCAAAAGGTAAAATGTAAATAATGTGATGCAAAATAATATTACAGCAAAGGAAATGAAATTTTATCGGATCTTTAATTTTCGTGGATTGACTTTTCCACAAAATAAGTGCTCCGCAAATAATAAAGATAATGCAGTAATTCTGTTGATTGGGGTAGTAGTGATGTTAACTTGCACGTTGAAATTTATTCATTGGTGATGAAGTTACATTTAATCAGAGATTTACTAACAAAAGGGGAATGGTTTGTAAAATAGTATAGTATCTTTTAGTTTGAGTGATATTTGCCCGAGTCTAAAAAATAACCTTAGGGAATTTTAATAATTCTGTCTATATTGTTGAATGCTGGGATTTATTTTGTTAATATATGTCTGAGGCATTTTCTTGGTTGAGTTTTATAAAATCTTATATTATATGGCAACAAGTATAAGATTCCTTTTATAACATGGCAAAATGCAATGAAACTGATTAATGAAAATTAACTTGCTTCATCATTTTCCATTTTCGGACAGCATTTTTGTTTTGAAATGTATGGACGCAAAATGAAATCACAAAAAAATGTTATATTTTATATGGGTAATGTAAACAAATATGTACTAGTTACAATGTTCAGTACATGGAAAACAATTGAAGTCTTGTGATCATTAAATTTTTTATTTGGAAATTAGTAATGATAAAAACTAAGGCAAATTATTTCAAATTGTACACCATTTATTTATATTTGAGTTTTTGCTTCAGTGAAATTTTACAGCAATCTTGCGCTCTTTGTTCTGTTTCTTATTGGTTCATGATTGAATTTCTTTTTCTGTACACCTTCTTTCTTGGCAGTCTTGAAAACCAGCACTGTTAATCATTTTGTATGTTAGATTTACCCTGCTATGATTTTAGAACTGTCTGTTTTTACTGTAACCATTTGCCTTCTTGTGGCAACAGATTTTACACATTCTACCAGTGCAGGCCAAGATCATGGTCCGTATACTGTTCATCATTCAATTGGTACATTTTTCTGAAATTTTCCCTGAAAATGGTGAATGATTTTGTTCATATTGAAAAAAGGACAAGTTAATTTAAGATATTTAGTGTGGTTACGGTTAAGGGGTATCTGTATAAAAATGCTTCAGTATTTTAAGTCCTATCAATCTGAATGGAGTGTACAGACCAGGCCACATGTGGCTGAGGGGTTGCCTTTAATGGTTGAGGCATAATATTTGCAGCCGGGGTTTATCCCTTCATGATTGCAAGAAGGGACTAAGTGGGTTTGAATTACTGGAGTCTATGCATCACTTAGCCCCAGCAGGTGAGGGGATTTTGACCTGTGGTGTTATACCCGGGGTCAGCCAAAATCATCTTTCCTTTTTCAGCATCATATGACCTATACTGTGTAACAGTGTTGATGTGCCATAAAACCAAACAAACAAAAAAAGACCAGGGGACATAAACATGCCATTATTCCCTTTTGCATTCATAGAGCCAGAGCCAGATTGTAATTTGAAGACGGAATGGACTTGTCCAGCTTCAATTTCTGGAACAGTCCATTAATTTTGAGGATGAAAATTTTGATACTAATATTTGTTGTTTCTGTACACTATATTCATAGAGACACCCACAAGCTTTCTTGCCCTTTTTAAAACTATTAGTAAAATTTTTTTTTTTACTCTATTAACTTTTTAAAAAGGCACCCAACAGTCTTCTTGCCTGCATTAAAACTATTAGTAAAATTATCATATACACTATAAAGCCCTATTTTCCTGTATTAAGAAAATTGCAAAATACAGGATTTTCTGTTCAGTATTTTCTAGTGATGTTCCGATTGTCGCAAGTCGCCGATAATCAGTTACTGTTATGTAAAACGACAATAATCGATTCACAAAAATTTGTTCCGCGACGTCGTCAAAAATGTTTAAAGTATCAAAGGGAATTAATTCTGACGGTAATTTTCCTTTAGGAACACCTCGCCGATCGCAAAAAATCACTCAGAGACAATTTGGAGTTGAACAGGATCAATAAGTGATGTAAACAATAGTAATATAATGTGATGTGAATGGTATTATTTGACATCCATTGAACAATAAAATCTATTTCGTAAAATTATGACTATATAAGATTAAAACTGTGTTGAAGGTGCTAAATGAAATTCATGTTACTAAATATAATCAAGTGCCTTGGTAAGAAATGTTATTAGCACCCTAATGCATTACCTCCGCTTTGAAGAGTATTCAAATAGTCTAGAAATACTGTTAACTACATTGAAAATGAGGGCCATGGGTTCAATCCCCAGAAGGGTCAACTTTTTTTTTCTTTCTTTTTTTCTTTTAACATTATTTATGTATCTCTCATGTCCCATTTGGAAAGAAAAATGTGTTTAATTTTGATTTTTTAATTTATATAGGTATTTATTGGCTAAATAATGCTAAATCTAGTAATAAATATGATACCTGATATTTTCAAAGTGTAATATAATCAAAACTAGATGGTAAAAGTATTTCATATTTTACAAGATCAACCAATATACTTTTTTAAAAATTTAGGGAAACTTTGAAAACAGGCACTCATTTGGGTAAATTTTAAGAATTTTTTAAATTAGGCTCCCTAAGTAGAAAAATGGTCAGACACGTGGTAAAAATGGGTGGGGTAGGGTAACATTTTTATACAAATTTCATAAATTTTATGTAGAAACCATAATTTTGCTTATGTGGATTGTTAGCTGAATGGTACTATTTGTTTCTTACCAAAAATTAATGGGAAAACATTTTTCATTAGAAAGTTATTGCAGATTATTTAAAGGTTCATCATTTCTAAAAAAGGGCCCTCATAACTTCCTAGCTTGAGTTCAGAAAAGTGGCCATAACTTGATTTCCGTACGGTAAACTTTGTTTAAATTTTGCATACAGGTGTACTTTAAGGTATACATCTGACCTATGATGTCAATTTTTCAGTTCCTTATAGTGCCCATTAGGGTCCTAAAACCTTAACGCGACTTTAATCGAAAGTTATCGATTATGTCCCATCCGACTGAACCGATGATCGATTGGGACAAATTTCATCCGATTTCCATCACTAGTATTTTCAGCTTGTTGTTATGTTATACTGGCATTTTTAAAATTATTTTCAGCTTATATTGTACTTATTAATTCATCTCACTATGGTGAGTATACCAGCGGGCACCTTCCTTCAATTATTGGTTTTAATCTGTTCTTGGAGGGATTTTTCTCTTATATATATTCAAAACTTAAATAATACACAAGTACTAGACTTTCATCATAGTTTCATTAAATAACTAATAACCTTAATTTAGGTCCCTTTGACCTGACACTGTCCCAAACTATACTGACTACTGTATTTGCTGCCCCTCCCCCCCCCCACCCCCATTGAATAAAGCCCACAAAAGTAAAGATATAAAGTGGCAAACAGAGTTTTAATTGTTGTATTATTGTTCTTTTGAAATATTATTTGTTACGTCTGGAAAGATTTTATTTAGATGAGAACCTATACATGTACAGAATAAAGCCACTGTTTAAACCTAGTAAGAGGTGACTAACTGGAGTCTATGCATCTCTTAGCTCCTGAAGGTCAAAAGTGGTTTTTACCCCTTGACTGCTGTAAGTTTGTAACACCAGGGGTTAGCCAATATCATCTTTACTGTTTTGACGCATATGACCATAAAATGTGTTGGTGCACCGTAAAATTAAAAAACACAAAAAACCCACGAAAATCTGTTTACAATTATACTACTGTGAATATGGGATGTTGTTAAACTATGATGAAAGTTTAGTATGCTAGTGATATACACATAATGTTATGTAGAAAAACTCTAGACTGTAGTTGTTTTATTGCTTATTTTTAAGTCACCTATTCAAGAATAGGGATAGCTATTGTACTCACCCAGGCTTCAGCTTCACAATTTGGTTAAATTTTGTGTGCAAGTTGGTATCTGCAAAACTACCTAAGGGAATGGGTTAAAATTTCACACACTTATTTGAGAGCATTATAGAAGGTCACTGTTCAAGGCCCAGGACTCTAACTTAGATTTTGACAGCATTATGGCCCTTTGGAACTTGGATAATTCTACATTAATGATTATACAGGCTCTTGTTTTACTATCAAGAGAGAATTATAATAGGTCATTGTTCAAGGCCAATAAATTGAGCATGGATTTTAACAGTATTATGGAACTTGGAAAATTCTACATTATCCAGACTCTTGTTCTACTCTCAAGCACTGAAAAATGTTGAGCACGCTGTCCTACTGACAGGCCTTGTTTTTATCTACTAGTATGTAATATCATGCTAAAAGTGCGCGGTGGTCTACATACAGGTATATTACAATAATTATGTCAATTTTGCCATACATAGAGTATCTCAAAGGTTAAATCTGTAAAAATGCAATTACCAGTAAAAGTCATTTCTTTAAGCATGTTTTTTCCGTCTTTAAATTTTTTGTTTGTTTTGTGTTTTTTTTTATTTAGTAATTCCTATCTTTTGTTTGCATTATCTCAAATATAGGAAACGGGTATATATTTGTGCCCCCACGTTAGTCGCGGGCATTTAGATTTACCCTTGTCCGTCCGTCCGTCCTTCCGTCCGTCCGTCCGTTTACTTTTGTGTCGCACGTAACTCAAAAAGTATTTGACCTAGATTCATGAAACTTTACAGGAATGTTGATCAGCATGTATAGTTGTGCACCTGGGTATTTTCGTGTGGATATTTTTAGTATTTTAAGAGTTATTGTCCTTGACTTAGTAAAATTTTGCAATTATCAACTTGTGTCGCACGTAACTCAAAAAGTATTTGACCTAGATTCATTAAACTTTACAGGAATGTTGATCAGCATGTGTTGTTGTGCACCTGGGTATTTTCGTGTGGATATTTTTAGTATTTTAAGAGTTATTGCCCTTGACTTAGTAAAATTTTGCAATTTTCAACTTGTGTCGCACGTAACTCAAAAAGTATTTGACCTAGAGTCATAAAACTTTACAGGAATGTTGATCAGCATGTGTAGTTGTGCACCTGGGTATTTTCGTGTGGATATTTTTAGTATTTTAAGAGTTATTACCCTTGACTTAGTAAAATTTTGCAATTTTCAACTTGTGTCGCATGTTACTCAAAAAGTATTTGACCTAGAGTCATGAAACTTTACAGGAATGTTAATCAGCATGTGTAGTTGTGCACCTGGGTATTTTCGTGTGGATATTTTTAGTATTTTCAGAGTTATTGCCCTTGACTTAGTAAAATTTTGCAATTTTCAACTTGTGTCGCACGTAACTCAAAAAGTATTTGACCTAGAGTCATGAAACTTTCCAGGAATGTTGATCAGCATGTGTAGTTATGCACTTGGATATTTTCGTCTGGATATTTTTAGTATTTTTAGAGTTATTGCCCTTGACTTAGTAAAATTTTGCAATTTTCAACATGTGTCTCATGTAACTAAAAAAGTATTTGACCTAGAGTCATGTTACTTTACAGGAATATTGATCAGCATGTGCAGTTGTGCACCAGGTATTTTCGTCTGGATTTATTTAGTATTTTTAGAGTTATTGCCCTTCACTTAGAAATTTTTTGCAATTTTCAACTTGTATTGCAAGTTACTCAAAAAGGATTTGACATAGTCATTAAACCTTATGGGCAGGTTGCTCATTATATTTAGATTTGCACCTGGGGTTTCGCTTGTGGATTTATCCAGTATTGGTAGAGTTATTTCCCTTGACTTAGTGAAAAGATTGACAGAACAGTGGCGCGGTGGGGGCACCCGTGTCCTATGGACACATTTCTAGTTTAGGAACATGATTTTACCAGTCTGTCACATATCGCTGTCAGCTATTGGTCACTTTCATGCCAATGCATAGACTACAGCCAATCACAGTAATGAAAAAACTGACAGAACAGAACAAAATAGAAGCAATTCATTTCTGGCATAATGCACTTACATTCAACTTGAATTACCTAAAAACATGTCATAATATGTAAAGATAACCATTGATCTGTAGAAATGTGATAAAATTTGTAAATTCACAGTTTTCCTAAAAAATCGGAATTTACAACAGCTTTTACTTTCCAAAGATAGTTTTTCATCAATTCTCAATTAAGTGGGAAAATCCACTGATTCATTCATATAATATAACATTTTACTTTAGTGTAATATGGTTTACACATTTTAATTACTGTGTTTGAATTTTTCATGCACTTCTTAATAATAATATATACAGCTGTATATCTATGTTTTGACATGAATTAATATAAACACAAGTATGACCTAGTTGAGAAATGCAGATATGTAGATGAGTAGTATATGACTCACAGTCAGGAGAACCATGTACAGCTGCCATAATAATATTTGTTGTAGCTTCTCATGCACTTGAATCTTGCCATGATCGCTGTAGAAAATACAGTTAATGTTGTATAATATTAGGGAATCTGATGCAATATGCTTTGTAAAATACATTGAACACATTTCAGTTATTATTATGTGAAGAGATCTTTGTTAAACTCGTATATGATTATGAGTTTGGTTTAAACATATTTATATTTGAGATCATTGTCGGATACCCACAGTTGAGTAACATGTAACATGACATGACATGTAATTAAATGATAAATGGTTATGGTTCGGCCGTGGAAATCCGACGATGATTTCAGATCGATTGTGAAACAAGTTCTTGCTTCTTATATTAATCACTTTTGAGTTAGATTCCTGGAACTGGTGTCATGTGAAGAAACATGATCGTGAACTGATTAGGGCTCGAACCCATGGTCCCTGTGTTGAGAGGCAGACACTTTAACCACTAGCCCACCACTCCCCTTTTATATTTGAGAACTTTGGTGTTTTATTTTATACATGATTTAATGTTTAGCCATTAAGACATAACCCCTTGGGTTGGTTATAACTTATATGGCAGTGTATCAATGTCTGTTTGGTATATAACCCTTAATTTGTGGCTTGGGTTATATTTACAAGCTTACCATTCTTTATATATAACTCCTCTATTTCACAAAGTTTATCAACTTCCAACATTTCGAGGGGTTAAACCTTCTCTTAATCAAGGAGTTTGCTGTTTCCAGAGTGATTTCTAAAAATCTTACCATTCTTTATTCTGGCATATAAAATAGTTAGTCAAAAAATCTTCATATTGAGCATTAAACAAACATTTTTGACTTATCTGGACCCTTTCAAAATATTAATGACAAATTTGGGATTTGGAAACAGATGAGGGAATATTTAGATGTACTTTGCCTTCACAAATACATTTTGTTGGATTAATGTGTACCTTGCAAAAGTTTTCTGTTTCTTTTAGATATAATTAGTATCCTTTGACAAAATAATATATGTTTACATTATTCAATTTTTATATAAAAAATTGAATGGTTGGTAAAAATCAAAAGCGTTGTGTATTGGCGACGTGTGGGGTAATGTGGTAATTTCCCAATGAGTATTATTATCAGAACCTTGTTATAATGCAGTGTTGAAACCTTGGACCCAACGTGAGCATTATAACAGGGTTTCAATGTAAAGATAATTCAATTTCAAGCAGCTTGATAACCATGAAGATCTAGATCTTGTTCACTAAAAGCTTTAATTTTATATATTTCCAGGTATATATATAAAGCAAGGTAACAGTCACTCTACTAATACTCTCCACAACTATGCCTGTGGGGATCTGGCATCAGGAAGAGCTTTTGACAGTGGTTGTCATTGTCATCAGAGTTCCGAGGGCGTGAAAAATGACCTGACGGGGAAGGAGGTTCCTTGTCATTGTGGGGTAAGAACTTACATGTGATGTGTCTAAACTGAATCTCTAGTCTCAAGAAATAGTAAATGGCAAAATTTAATTTTATTACTTATTGAAAGTCTAACATCAACGTTTTGGAGTGTAATATTTAGCCATTTAACAAAAAAAAACAATATTACACTAGTGTTATTATACTTTGACATGACATCTTTTTCGCTATATAAAAACATAGGGTTTAAGGCTAATGTTAGCATTACACTGTTGGCGTGTCACTGAAAAATGACTTTTTTTGAGAGTTTACCGTTCCTATTTATAGATGTGATAAATAGAATACATGTATTATATTCGTGTAGATTCAATACTAAATTTATTGAACTCGTTAAATAAAACAATATTATGCTCACCAGAGGCTCACATAATACGATTTTATTCAACTCGTTCAATAAATTCACTTGAACAGTCAACATTTACTCTTCAATGAGCATAATGTCACTTTAAATCAATTATAACAGACCTTTCACCATTTCCCCTTATGTTAACCATTTGCTTGTCTATTACCAGGCACCAAGACTTACTCCGCAGATAGAGTTTATCAAGGCATTGATGAGTATAGGAACAAGATTACAGCAGCTACCTACAAAAGAACTCAGAGGTTTGTAGTCAAAACCATCTACAGTGTGATCGTATCTTATTGAAAAAAAAAATAAAAAAATTAAAGGCCTACTTAGGGATTTGTGTATAGTTTTATCATTGTTTATTTGTCTTGCCATCCCCACCCTGTCTGTTTGTAGACTTCTGTAGACCTATTTTGAATTGTGAGACATTGTGCATTCTTAGAATAGCATATATCAACTGTGGCGTAACAAATACACATACAAAAATAAATACAAATGGATTGAACTCACTTGTAGCCATGAAATCATGAAATAAAATTCTTAAACTGAACATACAAAAATTCTTATTCCATGTGCACTTCTGAACAAATTACTTCTTACAAAATTTAGTTACTCAAGTCTTAAATGGGGCGTCTGTGGCCGAATGGTTAAAGTTGTTGACTTCAAACCACTTGCCCCTCACCGCTGTGGGTTCGAATCCCGACAGGGACTTTGGATTCTTTCATGTGAGGAAGTTATCCAGCTAGCTAACGGAATGTCGGTGGTTCTACTCAGGTGCTCGTTTGTGCCTGAAATAATGCACGGAAGGGCACCTGAGGTCTTCCTCCACCAGTAAAGCTGGAACGATATGACCTATACTGTGTTGATGTGACTTAAAACCCAAAAAACAAACAAACAAGTCTTAAACATTGTTTGAAAAATTTTTTAATGTTTGAAAATTAAGGTGAGAGATGAAGTTTAATAACATTTATTGTTTATTTTAGGATCAAGGTTAATGGCTGAGCTTGCGATGTTAAATCTGAACTTACCTGCACGAGTTTGGTTACCCACGGCACAGTTTAATCACCATGTTGTAAGAATACCTCATACACAAAGTGTTGTACTCAACTCAAAGGAAAAGGTAATGTTTCGTTCATTCTAATCTTTCTATATTCAGTTGATATAGGATATGCTAATTAATTACTATATAAATTTATAACTTTGTACTAAATAATGTGATGCCACATGGTGTTATTTTGATCTATTATCCTGGAAATGAATATAATTTGGTCAATAAGTTTTGCAATATTCCCCAGGGGAGATAACTAATAGACTAAGAAATGTAATTCAGTTTCTCCCCTGGTTGCAATCAGATATAATCTCTATAGTAATAATGCTATCAGTAAAATTTTTATTAAATGTTGGTTCAGTATAATTTAAAAAATAAAATTCTCTTCGGGGAAATATGCCTATTAGCAAACTTTAACGAAATAACACTCTAGGCTCTGCCTTTGATATTTTACAATATTCGACGTTTTTCTTTAGATTACTAAAATATATAAGTGAATAATATTTGATTTTACAGTAAAATTATCAAATGTAAATTCGCTATATCTAAACTAGATTTACATGACAGTGTAAGTGTGGAAGAATAGCATACTATCATAAATAAATAGAAATTCAATAAAGATGTCTTTTCTTTATGAATAACTTCAAAGATATAGGTTAACACACTTCATGATGCCAATGTAAAAAAAATTCGCAATTCTTACGAAATATTATTATAATATATTCAATTTTTGTTTTTCAGGCTCCCACTATATGGACTTCATGTTTAATTTAGAGTGTGAAAATTCTCCACAAGTAAAAAGCCAAACAAATTTTTGAAACACCTACGTTTCAACGTTCCCCGGAAGATCTCACCACATTTTATCCCATTAAACATCACCGCACTTTATTGTATGGGAGTACAATTTTTATGACAATGCTTCGCAAGAGGATATGAAATTATTTAGGTATATTATATTACATTCCGGGGATATTTAAATTTCTTATTTTTGTAATCCATAAGGGGAACATCATCCCATTCACATGTGAAACTATCCAGCAGTTTTAAAACATCGGTGGGTTTTACTCAGGATCCGTTTTATGAAATCAACACAGAGGGATTGAGGGCTTTTCCCCCTCCTGGGTTAGGGTTTTAAAATCGATGATTCTAATCCCTTTCCTTTTTCGTGGTTTGATCCAAAGGGGGTGCTTTGGGGAGTTAGCACGGGGGAAGGGAGTTATACGGACTCTTAGGAAAATGGTTGGAAATACCCCCTTATGACTGAAAATATTGTTAGGAAAAGGCGTAAAATGAAACAAACAAACAAAATCCACCAGTGAAGCTAGAAAGTTTCCATATGACTTATAAAGTGTTGGTGCAATATAAATCCCAATCAAAAAAAAATTTCATCGCATATCGTTATTCTGGTATATTACATTACTTTATTCAGGTATATTATATTACATAATTCAGGTGTATAAAAACTGTATTACATTATGTTATTCAACTTTATTACATTACTTCATTCAGGTATATTAAATTACAATTATAAATGTATATTACATTACTTTATTCAGGTATATTACATTACTTTAGGTACATTATATCACTTTAGGTTTATTACATTACATATTATAACATGTTATTAAGGTACATTACAATACATAGAGATATAATTTCTATGCTTTTCCAACATTTCAGTTACATATGTCAATGAAGAGTGTGAAATCATGTGACTCTATCTCCCAGTTCTCTATAGAGAGTTCTACAAGTGGGGACAGTAAGGACCCGGTGTATATAGCTGCTGGTGATATAAGACGACGACTCTCTGAAAATATCTCTGCACCAAAGGGCAAAATTTGGGGAAAAACCCCAAAAAATAAATTTAATTTATTATTTGGTTTTTTATATGTTTTTTAAATTTTTTTTTTTCCCCGGGCCCTTACATTAATATGGGGAAAATTAATACTTGTTTATTTCAGAATCTTCTGAGTGCCTAAAATATAATTTTTTGTTGGTGGGGTTAAGATGAGCAATGTCTAATAGGACTAAAAAACTATCCATTTGGATTAACTGCCCTTTATTTTTTGAAATTTTATTTTTAAATTTTTTTGTGTTTTTAAATTTGGGGCAAAAATTTACTTCTGTTTTTTAATTAAAATACTAAACTTTATTGTAATACCAAAATTATTATCACTTTTATTTTAATTAAGTTAGTTTTCTTATTAGTTTAGCATCACCAGATATCAAAAGTGCTACTGGAGTATATTATACAAAAAAATCCCAGTTTATCAAGAATAAAAAAGTAAACATCAAATCCCGTGTATGTATTTCAAACAATTCTTTATGAATTTTAATTTTGATAGCTAAATTTATCCCCCGGCCGATGGCAATCAGGAGGGGGAATAGTTTTTGCGTTGTCCTCCTCCGATCCATCCGTATGTTCGAATTTTCTTCCGGAGTAGTTGCTCTTGCAACTACTGCTGGGAATTCAACAAACTTTATGGGAATCATCAATATCAAGAGGAGATGCGCATATCGTCGGCTGTTCCGGTCCGACTCTTTAACTCAGAGTTATGGCCCAGTGATGATATATAGTGTATATGTAGCTTGATGCAACTATGAAGAGTCGTACAACCTTGCCTGGACAGGACTGCAGCTCTTCCATGTGCAGAAGTATGTCATCTTTGCTCATACTATCATGCATGGTAAGTTTCATCATTCTTCAGATAAAAGAACATGTCTTCACTATGAGAAAAAATCCAAGTCATCACTCAATAATCTTAAGAGAGAGACTAGCGCAATGATCAGTCAGGCTTGTTCCGGTCCGACCCTATCTAGAGGTTAGATGCCTGATTAGCTTTATTGAGTGGATGAACATATAGAGTAATATTAAATTCGTGCTTATTTTTCACGTGGAGAAGCTTCTCTGAAAGACTACTGGCTGTGAATTCAATGAACCCAAACTTATATGGGACTCATATCAATCAACTATCTAAAGAGGAGTCAAATGGCAAGGCTCATTAGAGCTTTAAGTTACCGGCTGCCTGCGAGTCTACCATTAGTAGTCTCTAGGATTCATCGTATAAGCCACTATGATTATATCTTAGTGAATCATCGTATGTTACTTCTTCGTCTTGCTACGGTAGCTCCGCGTTGGTAGGGGTGGGAAAGCTAAGTATAATGTATTGCGGGGGGCAATAATTGATCCCTCTCCATACATTTGTATTTATTTCGATCATTGTTATTATTACCAGTAATTGTTAGGTAGTGTAATGCATTATAGACAGGATTGTTAACAGACTACAGTTTTCCGTGTAGAGTCATAGTCTGCAAAACTACTAGTCTGGAATTTCCAACGAAACTTATAATGGAGGGAATCCTTATCTGCAAATATCAAGGAGAGAGACATTTTTCGGTTTACATACAATTGCTGCTAGAATGAGACCCCGTTATCACTATTACCATTACTTATAGTAGTGGTTACCATCCAATCTACAGAAGCCAGATGCATAAACAGTCTGCTTCTCCGCTTTCGTTACGGCATTAAATTCTGCGTTAACTCCCGACATATTAAACTCTCTTCAATCTTCCTTGTATGCACTGCTTACCTTCATCCAGCACCGGCCCTTTAACCACCGTGTTCCCATACTAAGTCTCCAACTTCCCAATCGTCGGTTCAATCAATCATAAGTATAATTCTCTGTCGTCACCTGATCAATCTAGACACACCTCCTCCCTTCTTGTTGATAACACCTCCATCGCCCGCCATAAACAATGATCTTAAGCTTAATAACCCAGCCTAGATCAGCTCTCTCCGTGAATATCCAGACTATTCTAACTAAGTCCGAGAACTAGGCAATCTCTCCCCGCATCGATCCTGCATGATCCATTTACATCCTTACATACCACATTTTACAGTCAACGACTCATCAAAAGCCATCAGCCCTCTTACCCTAAATGCCACTGCGCTACCCTATCGTATCAGACCCACCTCCCGTACCTTAATCCGGCACCGCGGTCCATCTATTCAGCTCCGTTTCACGCACTTTTCCACTCTCGACACACTTCCATAGCCCACCTCACGATCGCGCCTGGACCTGCTATGCTCAGTTAGTTGTTCTGTCTACGTTATCACTCGCAATCTCTAAACATCACATCATTTCCACAAGTCCTCCATTGTGGTATCCTCCCACTAATCTTTCATATTCATCACCAGATTTCCTCGCCGCCAACCGTGACGTCAGCCTACGCTACCGATCCTGACCGCCGCTACTGTACTATCTAGTCATGCCCGCTTGATCGCCTGTTGGTTCATGTAATACAGTCATGCTCAGCGGCATCCTAGGACGAGTCTCGGCAAAACTCCCATTTCGCTTAACTCGTTCCGCACGATGTACTTTCCCGAGCGTCCCGTGGCGTACCGGAATTTTTATTGCCTGGCTGTAGCGGTCAATACGGGACTTGTATTATTCCGCGCTACCCGATTCCCTTATACTCAGAATGGAGTTATGGACCTGCTTGCAATTAGTTAGCTAGATCAAATCGATACTATCCTCCTTCTGATTAAAGCATATAGGGCCAGTAAAAAATTACGATTTCCCTCCGCTGTAGTTCTCTGCAACTTACTTGGCTGATATTATCAACGAAAAACGTGTGATTGGGGACTGACCGTGATAATCACGGACTATCAAGAGGAGGATGCGCATCGATCGTATGGCTTGTTTCCGGTCCAGACACTTAAACTCAGACAGTCGAAAAGTTATGGCCAATTAGTACTCCTACTTAGTGGTCTATTTGGGGTTCAACTAGATGGATTATCCAGCTAAAAATCGTTGCGCAACTACTTCTCATGCATTTATCTGGGTGGGAATTTTCAACAGAAAACTTTATGGGAATCATCTCCAAAATTAGACTCAAGAGGAGGCATGCGACCTCTTGGTCATGCTCATTTGAAAGTGGAAAAATTTCGTCCCGGCATTGTTCCGGTGCCGACCTTTAACTCAGGCCGTATATGCCCTTGATTAGTTATATGTAGTGTTGCAGTACATAGAGAGTAAAAATTGTTTCCTGGAGAAGTTCTCATGGCAACTACTGGCTGCTGTAACTTCAAACTGTGTTATAGGAATGATACATCTTATATTCATAGACGATGATATTGCGGACTTGATCGTCGAGTACTCTAGTTCACGGGTTCCGAACCCTTAAAATCTCATGACGTATGGCCCTTAGATTGGCTCTAATTGTCAGTATGCAAAACTCTTAGCTCGATGGTGTAAAAAAATCATATTCCGGAGAGTAGTTTCTCTGCAAGTGACTGGTTTCTTAGAAAAGGTTTCTCAGAGCAACCCGGACTTCCTAAATAGGAACCGATCAAGATATCAAGAGGAGATGCGCAAAATCGGTCAGCTTGTTCCGGTCAGGACACTTAATCAGATTATGGCCCTTGATTTAGTTATGCATACTGGCATATGGAGTAAAAATCGTTTGCGCACTATTTCTCTGAACTACTGGACTGGAATTCAACAAAACTTTTTATGGGGAATCATCAAATATCAAGAGGAGATGCGGGCATATCATCGGCTTGTTCCGGTTTTCAGACACTTTAACTCAGAGTTATGGCCCTTGATTTAGTTATGCAGTATCCATTAAAATATGAAAAATATTTGTTTCCTCGCTTACTTCTCTGCTACGACTGGCTGGAATTCAATGAAACTTTATGGGATACTAAGAGGAGATGTGCATATATAGTCGCGCTTGTTCCAGTCAGATACTTATAACTCAGATTTATGGCCCTTGATTTAGTTATGTAGTATGCATACATCTCATTGGCATTTCCAGATCTTTACTATTTAACACAAAGTTATGGCTCTGATTATTGCCCTGAATATTTATCAAGTTCAAAGAATATTACTGTTTATATGCCATGATTAATATATAAATAAAGCCTTATGTCTTCAGTTGTTGTGTTAATAATAACCAGTACTCGGCGGGGGATATAAATTCAACGAATTTGCTTGTTTAATATTACTATGTCTAAAGGTGTTGTTACATGAAGTAATCAATAATATTACTTCATAAAAATAAAAATATCATAAAACTTTACAGAAGGGTACCTGAGGTCTTCCTTCACCAGTAAAGCTGGAACATAAAACCCAATCAAACAAATATTGTAAGACTTCCCCACTTCCATTTTAGCAAATTGTGTATTAAATTTTATTACAGAGAGATCCAGAAGACCCGTCTGCGGCTGCTCTCAAGGAACCATGGGAGGAGAAAATGATGAGAATAAGGGAGTCATCACCGTACGGTCATCTACATAACTGGAGATTGATGTCAGTAATTGTAAAATGTGGCGATGATTTGAGACAAGAATTAATGGTGTACCAGGTGTTAAAACAACTACAGGTATAGCATATTGTTTTGTATCAGCAGTATTTGAATATATATCACATAAAATTAGTAATAGTGTTAATTAGGACAAAATTTAACAATTAAAGCAGCACGCCTCCATATTTATGTTAATTTTCATGAAAATTTTGGAAATGTATATTAAAAGTAAAATGCTGTCAGGGACATATTGCAATTGGTACTAACAACCCAAGAAAATTACCAAAAAGTCGTCAACATATGCAAAAATAGCCCTTACTGCGTTAGTTACGCAGTAGAAATATGGTAATAAAATACTGAAAAATCAGTCTTAAACCACTAATAACATGAAAAATGTAACTCGGATCTTGAATTTCTAAAAAATTTAGTACATCTTTCTCATTATTGATTTTCTTGAAATATTTTGGCTTATCTGAGGGGTGTAGCTTTAAAGATATACTATGCTCAAATTTGGTATCAGAAAATATTGATAATTGCTACACAGTCTCTTTGTAAATATACAATAAACATGCTTTGACTTCACACAAAGAAGATATGTATTGTTTAAAATTCTACACGCTATAGGTGGTCACAATAAGAATATACAATGTCATTAAAGTAAGTCTGGCAATTTTTTTATTTTAAGAAAAGAACAACCTTACTTGACCTGTACTGGGGAACGCAGCTTCCCATACATATTCTTTCTTCATCTTTTTACAGTGTCATCTATTAAAGACATTTATTTCTAATTTGCTGGCTAAACTATCACTTTGTTTAGTTTTCCTTTAATAATATCCAACTTACTAATTTATTTCGCAGGCATTTTGGGAGTTGGAGCATGTACCACTCTGGATACGACCGTACAACATCGTTGTTACGTCTAACAACAGTGGTATGATAGAGCCCGTGTTGAACGCAGTCTCCCTACATCAGATCAAGAAACACAGCAAGCTTACACTCCTACAGTACTTCGAGCACGAGTTCGGTCCACAGAATAGCGAAGAATTTCTCACGGCCCAGAAAAACTTTGTGCAGAGTTGTGCCGGATATTGTCTTGTGTGTTATTTAATGCAGGTTAAAGACAGGTTAGTATTTTCTTTCCTTCCAATAAAATGGTGATAATGGATTTATTGTTAATTTGTTACATGTAGATCAGTTGTTGCAGGTAGAACAGTTGTGCATTTGGTAAGTTTGTTATATCCTGCAATCTATTGCTGCACAATATATCATAGAAAATTATGTCTATGAAAAAGAGACAAAAAAGAAGACCATACCTTGGATATCCAATTTTAAACTGATTTAAAACCAAATTCTCTCTGCAGCAAGCTGTCCTACTTGATACATGTTAACGGGTGTGATAATAGGGGTGTTTATATCTTTGTCAAGTGAAATGTAACAACCGTTCAGTCACAGTTACCTGGTGGATACTGCAAATTTTACTTCTATGCATATTTAATAACTGTAACAATTATGTTCATATATTTTAGACTTGTTTTGTTTAGGAGAGTAGGTTTAACATTGTTTGGTTATTCAGACATAATGTTAATATTTTGTTTTTCAAACATGATGGTAGCATTTCTTTGTTTTTCAGATTTAAATGTAATATCCATTTATTATACAGACTTATGTAATATTTGTTATTGTTGCTTTCAGACATAACGGTAATATTTTACTGGATTCTGAGGGGCATATCATACATATAGATTTTGGATTCATTTTGTCTACATCTCCTGGTAAAAATCTAGGATTTGAAAATTCAGCCTTTAAACTGACACACGAATTTGCAGAGGTAAGTTGTGGTAAATGTTAGCTTAGATAATTCAAGAGGTCTCTTTAGGCAAGAAATAACCTTTGACCTGCCGGTACCGGAAGTGGTCAGCCTTTCCCACTAGTATAGAGTCAGTCCAGCTTGCTCATCCATGCAGTTTGACCTGCATTTTATACTGTTGAAAGTTTTAATTTTTTGTATTTTGGTATTGAAATCCCTTTAAGACGGAATGGACTGTTTCAAAAAATGGAGGCTGGACCAGTCCATTTGAAAAACTTAGCAGGTTAAAGGAGTACAACTGAGATTAAAAAGCCTAAAATATAAAATTTGAAATTTAAATGTAGATCTAGTGAAGCTGCGCAGTCTGATCAGGCTCTATACTGTTATATATTGAAATCCCTTTGAAATTTGAATAGAATGTTTCAGGTACCAAGCAGGGCAAATCAGTTTTACAAATACAACATGATAAGGGTCAAGAAAGCTCACTTATTTAAATTTTTCCTTCCCCACAAAAAGGTAGCTTCCAACCCTGCCTAAACCCTTTGAATTCGGGTCCAATGGGGAAAGCTACATTTAAATTTTTAGGGAAAAAGTAAAGGGGTTTCTAGCTAAGTGCCCTTTGGGTTTGCGGGGAAATTAATGCTTTATAGGGACATTTGAGGTTTTTCCAAAAAAAGCTAAAAAGACTTATGGGCCCTTTTTAAAACACTTAAACCCCAAAAGAAATAAGGATTTCAGGGGGTCCCTATATGTAAAGGGTTTAAATTTTTTTTGTATAAGAAGATAAATGAGGGCGCAATTTTCTTATGTAAAGGTTATTTTTTTAAAAAAAAGTAATGAAAATTTTGGTTTGAATGTTTTTTTGGGTAAAATTTATCGGGAAGTGGGGGGCCGGGAATTTCTCCTTTAAATCTGCACTGCAAGCATAGACAGTATTTTATCTTAGGGGTAGCCGTGTAACTTTAAGCAAAAGTTGCAAAACTAAAAATTTCTTACAGACATTGTAAGGTTGCTTCTATCAGTGTTACCTATATACACGTACTTATAATAAACACATATTTGTTTATTGTTCTTATTTAGTATATTTTATGTTATGGCTAGCCATTTGACTAAAGCAAAAATAAAAATGTCTTACGGACATTGTAAGGTTGCATCTATCAGGGTTACCTATATACATGATAAACACATATTCGTTAATTTTTTTATGTAGTATATTTTATATTATGTACTTGTAGGTGATGGGTGGAGAAGGAAGTGACATGTTTGAGTATTTCAAGATTCTGATATTACAAGGTCTCGTAGCTTCAAGGAAACACATGGACAAGATTATCCCCCTTGTTGAGATCATGCAAACAGGTAACAGACACAGCAGATTTTTAGCTCGACTTTTCGAAGAATACTAAGAGCTTTTGTTATAACGCTCAGGCATCAAATTTTAGTTATACTGAGAGTTATTGTAATCACCCATGCATCAGCGTCACACTTTGATTAAGTTTTTGTGTAAAAAGTTGGTATCTTTGAACCTACTAGATGGAATGGGTTGAAACTTCACACACTTTTTTTAGAGCATTATTGGTGGTCACTACCTAACGCACATAAGTCTTCCTTGGATTTTGACTGAATTATGGCCCTTTTTGAACTTAGAAAATTCTACATCATTTCTTGTGTTACTATCAAGCAGTGAGAAAAGTCAGTCATGCTGTCCTACCTACCGCTCTTGTTTATCATTAAACATAACAAAAAAAAGTTATAAAACAAATTACAAAATTAATTTTCTTATTAAGTACCAGTATTAAGAACTTGATTTGAATGTTTTTGATTTTCTGTCTGTTTGTTAAATTTTATGTTTTAAAACTGTGAAATTTCATAATTTGACAAATTTTGTTGTTAGTATTACAGTATGAACTCATTTTTCCTTTCACAGGTTCACAGCTGCAGTGTTTTAGTAAGGGCGTTAGTACAATTAGGGCATTAAAAGACCGATTTCACCTCACTACAACAGAGGAACAATTACAATTATTAGTGGATAACATGGTGGAATCAAGTTTAAATTCTCTTACAACAAAACTGTATGACGGTTTTCAGTATTTCACAAATGGAATATTGTGATGATAAAAGGAACTTTAACTCTAGGTAGACCATTTAGTCAAGTATACAATAGATGGACAAAGGAAACAGCCGAAAAAATCAACAGTATTGTAAACGAGTGTGCTTTGTTCAACGATAAGCTTGTTAATTTATGATTGTGGTCTTATAACTGTTACTCTGCGGATGGCAACAGATTTTACTAGTGCTGACCAAGGTCAAAGGGCACATCCGTGCCATCTAATCTTGATCGGCACTGTTCTCTATTCAGTCAGCAAACATTTTGGAAAGTTTCCCTAACAGATTATGAATAGTAATGACCAGTTATGTCCAGTTTGAATGATGGACATGTCCATTTAAGATATTTAACTAGATAAATGTTACTGCTTCGAATGCAGAGTTGTGACTTATAGCCGCTTTTTAAGGTATTTAGCGGTGAAACGGTTATATGGTTGGTAATAAGACAAGATATTGTGATAAATGGTAAAAAAGCAGTTATTGCTGGTGGCTGAGTTAATGGAACGATTTTGTGATGTTATTTTTTCGTGGTTATAATTTACTTATATCAATGCAATGAATGATGTTTTTTTTCAATGAAAATTTGAAAATAGTCAAAACATTTAGTCATGAACAATTATTATTTGAATGTATATAATTCTGAGGCATTGTAGCAAATATGAATTTATGATTTTATGTTTTTACATCACATCAAGAAGTTATTTTTATGTTTACTCCAATCATTTTATTCAGACTTCACTCTGAAACACCCATCAATTAGTGCTTTAATTAAAAAGAAACGAAAAAAATATATCATGAAATTTAATTTATATAGAATAATTGATTAAACACTGTTTGTTCATAAATTCAACATTGATTACGGCATAAATTGTTCTTGGTACTCACAAACTGGTGTATGTATGCCATAGATCAGACTGTTTATCTATGAAATTAACTACTACTTCTCATACATAAAGTTTGCTGTTTATTTATGAATTGGCTATTTGTTAATTCTGATATAGGGCTGTTTATTCATGAACTGAACTACTGTACTTATGAATAAATACTCAGTGCTTTATTCATGAATTTATAATGCTGTATTTATAAATAAACGGTGCTTAATTTATGAATTCACAATGCTTTATTTGTAATACAACAGCATTTTGTGTAATAAATTGAGGCTGAGTTTTAAATGACCTTATATGTATATTGTATGTGCAGCCTACCCCAGTAACTCTGTGATTTTATGTTATAAATGGCCAGTTTGTAAATGATTTTTTTTTTTTTCAAAAAAGTTTTTTTTTTCATACCAATCTAATGAATTGTGTAAAAATTTGACTTGTTTTATTTCAATGATATAGTTTTCTGAAGTACTAGTACCCTGTGTATTGAAATAAGTTTAAATTTATATTTTATAAGAGTGAAAACATTTTAGTAAAGAAGCATAAAAATTCAGTTACGATAAATATTTTACCATTCTTTACGAAGAAGTTCTAGTGTCAGACAGGAGCAATGGAGAACAATGGAAGTGAAATATAGATTGTCAAATCAAATTTATAACTCAGTCTATGAAAATTTAATTTAAAAAGGTTAATGGACTATCAGACACTTCTCTTTAAGTTATTAACAACCAAGTAAGGTGCTTTTCAAGGAATACACTTTATTCGAGTAAAATTTGTTTTAAAGTAATTAAGATAATCACCTAAAGATCACCTAAATCTTGGCAGTATTACAAGAGTTTAACGCTATGTACTTTATCCAAAAGATACATGATTTCTCCACTGTGGTTTCCAGTATTGTGGTTTCCAGTATTGTGGTTTCCAGTATTATAGTGTAAAACTTAATCGTAGTCTAAACTTAAGAAAGAAATGGCCACATAGTTCGTTTCTTTAAAGATTGTTTTTTTTTACCTGTCCATGTTGAGCTTTTAGGTTTGCCCTAAGTGCCCTTGTGATAAATCAATTTATGGCTATTATAATCACAATTCTGCTAGTGATATGGGACCATATATGCCAAGTTCTGTGAGTTTGTAATGAAGAAATAGTCGGGCTCCTGTTTTACTATAAAGCACTGAGAAGTGTTTAGCGGGCTTTCATATTTGTTGGTTCAGAAATAGACTTTATATGTCATGTTTATGTCAACAATTTTGAAACAGTTAAACAAATTCAAAATAAAGTTACTTGAATTCATAACAATAATAAAAATCTATGATGATTATTCATCACCTGTGAAAAAAAAAATGCATTAAATTTTTATGTTATTTAAATAATGTCAAATCCTCATCTGTATATATCACCACTTTAGTGCAATAACTGATTAACTTCTCTTAAATTTAGAAAGACTTATTCCGTTACTGCACTAAGGTGACAATATGTGATATTTACTGTACCTCAACTATAATATCATAATTACCCAAGCATTTGTAAATCACATGATTTTGACCTTTGGTTTATACAGAATTTACTTAAGTTCGATTGTGTAGGAAGCTAGAAGCTTATAGACGCACTTTCCAATCTGTTCCTGGAACCAACCAGTACTGAGCAATTAGTGTAAAGTTTCTTGCACAAGGAAACAATGACTTGCACCTGACGGGGTTTGAACCCATGTGGCTAGCGATCATTTACGTTTGATTACTTGTCTGACAAATTAAATACTCAGCCATGTTGCCACTTTTGAAATTTTAAGCTATAATACTTAAATTTGGACTCTAACTACAAATTTGCATGTGGCATTAAAGTTTAATATACTAAATTTCTTGAACATGACCCAGTGATAACCTATTTCTGTACTTATATATAGAAAAGTATGACCTTTTCCAGCTATAGTATTCAGGTTAGCGAGCAGAACAATCCTGGTCCTCTTGCTTATTTTTTTCAGCCACCCAAGTTTTCAAGATAAGGTATAATTTTACTATGTCAGATAATATAGAATATAAAAAACAATGCTGTAAGCAATATTCTTTTTGTGTGTAGAAAAATCATATTTATTTATATGTTATATATATGTGTGTATATGATTAAATCAATCTTATCAATGCAAATTTTTATCATTATTCAAATGTAGATTGTGTGAAATAAATTGTGATGAGATATAAGATAGTTTGACGTTGTTTTTTTAGTTACATGACATGAGGTTTTAAATTGAACCAATGTATATGTGTTCAGAATGGTATGGTTAATGTTTGCCTAAAGTATACCTGTCCCACTCCTGAAATTGGGTTCATTTGCTTCAAGTCCTAACCTGAAGGCAGCAACTGAATACTAGTCTCATCCTAAACCAATAGGGCCAATATTGCATAAACTAGGCAGGAATGTTCCTGGCATGTAACTATTTTAAAAAAAGTTCCATTCCATGTAAAAAAATAATTTTAAAAATGTTCTGTCTCTCAAACCGCAAGAGCTAGAGCTTAGATATTTTGCAGGACACATCTTCTAATTCATATCTACCAAATTTGTTCAAATTATAGCAATATGTCTTGTGTCGCCTTGAAAAGTTACTTTTGTTGGCGGCGTTGGTGTCCGCAGCGAGTTCCCCTAATGCTTGTATGCAGCATAACCCAGTCACTATAAGTCGAATTGACTCCATACTTGGTATGCATGCATATCTCAAAGACCCAAAGTGCAGTGTACCCTGCGCTTCTTAATTTGAGTTATTGTCCTTTGTTAATTTTCATACTTTATTTTTGTCCGGGCCATTTCTCCTAAACTGTAAAAGCTATGGACTTGACACCCTATAGGATGATAGATCTCATTAATAAGAAGTGCAATGCACAAGAAACAGCACTTCTTATTTGTTTAAGTTATTGCCCTTTGTTAATTTTCATACTTTATTTTTGCCCAGGCCATTTCTCCTTATCTATGAAAGACAACATAGGATGATAGAGCTTATTGAGAAGAAGTACAGTGTACAAAACTGGTACTCTGCACTTCTTATTTTTAGAGTTATTGGCCTTTGTTAATTTTCATATTTCATTCATGTCCATGCCATTTCTCCTAAACTATGAGCTATGGACATGAAACTTCATAGGATGATATATCTCCTTGAGAAGAAGTGCAGTGCCTAAAAAAACGCCACTATGTACTTAGAGTTATTTCCCTTTGTTGATTATTATACTTTATTTTTGTCCGGGCCAATTCTCCTACACAATGAAAGCTATTCAAGCTACATCAGTCCTAATGTAACATTGTTACAATCAGTTCAAATGCCACTAAAATTCAAGAACATGTAAATTATAAGAGTGGTGTCTATAAATAACCTATATTAAAGAAGAATATGCCTAAGTGACAGCTATACTGTTCACAAGGCGACACATCCGACTCGCGAAGTTCTAGTGTTTTTCAAAGTATATCAAATCAATTAAAACATGAAACATTATCTCGTGCATATCTACTTCTTTTTAAATTTGTAGCAATACCCGTTATATTGAAAAAAATCATACTTATATAGGGAAATACAATGTCCAGAGCTAGGATTTTGGTATGTAGCACTGCCTTGTTGTGTTGGTAACTACAGACTTTAAACAAAACATACCCGCAGGTTTAAAAATGGTCGCGTATACTAGAATGATCTTTGCCTTAGCTTATTAGTACAGATGGATATTTTACACATATATAAAAATCATCAAAATATCATTTTATCGTGTTTCATGGGTTGCTATATAAAATTGACCATTACTCAGCATGTCCGTAAGTTAAATATGTATCATTTTGTAAGTTCTACACATTCTTAATATGAAAAAAGAGAACATAATCTTGGAACGTATCATAGCCTTCAAACCAGTTTTTTTCCAATTTTCTCTCTTCTGGTTAGTTTTCAAACTATTTCGAAAAAAGTTTTTTTTTTCATAAAATTCTACGAGGATCAATGTTACAAAAGCCGTGTTATTAAAGATATCGAGTTTGCATCGTTTTTTCAGCCACTTTTCTCCCTTATACGCTCCATGAAAACAACTATTATTTTTTTGTTTTTCCAAATAAGATGTACCTATCAACGACTTTATATAATAAACATTACGTAAATATTTTAAAATTAATTTATTAACTTTGTATTTATTTACCATTTAGACTCATTTTATTTCTTCAGTTTCAATACAATAAAAACAGACTTATAGCTTTCAAAAGAAACACATTATTGGCTTTTGAAAAAGAATGGAAATTGGTCAACACATTTTTTTTCAGGACGCCTCAGATTAAGCTTATATGTAAATATTTTCCTATTTGCTATCGTTATACTTATATTAATTTTTTTGTTATAGTATAAAGCTTATAATTATACATGAAACGAATGGGATGCCTTCGACCCTTCAGCACCATATGACGAGGGCAATAGAAAATAAGGACGAAACCACTATGCACTATCGTATCATGATAAGGATCTAATAATTTATGTCGATGATACATTGTTAACTCTGACAATCACATGGCTGATTACTGTTAATTTAAAGAAGGATGAGTCCCAGCTTTGTTTACTGGTAACTATAGTAACTACATCATTAATTTCTGTTATTGTCAATGCAGCTGTTTACACGGCATCAATTATTTTTCTAGCGCTTTTAGATAAGCTTTGTTTATTTCTATGATACTCAATAAGTCTAGATCCTAGGGTCAACAAACGGGTAAAAAAGACATTCAGATTATATTTATTGTCAAATTAAGTCGATCATTTGCCATAAGACCATTAAATTAGTTTCATTTACTTGATCAGAAGTTAAATGTAAGGAGCAATGGTCATTTACACAGTGTCATATTGCTATGTTGTTTACTTTATATTCTAGTCTTGCAAATGTTCACATATTTTACACTGTCTCACATAGACTTTCTCAGTCTAGTCTTATGTATAATTTTTTGATATAATATTTACAAATTTATTTTTATTTTGATGCATAATATACCTTATCAGTTGTGTTCAGTTCAGTTCAGTTCAGTCATGTTCTGTATATTTTTTTGATACAATATTTACAAATTTATTTTTATTTTGATGCATAATATACCCTATCAGTTGTGTTCAGTTCAGTTCAGTCATTGGTTATATGTTAGGCTTTGTATATATGGTTGCCTTAATGTAATATAATGTACAACTAGGTTTTTTGTCATCAGTCCATCTTAGGCAAGTCACAGTAGGTCGTTCTGGGTGGGGTTTGTGGCGTTTTTTTCCACCCAGTTATGTTCTTGTGAAAACGATTTTTAGTTCTGCTTCAATATTATTTTATGGCATTTAATTAAATGCCCATTTTTCATTCAAATACTGAGTTGTGTTTTCACTTCATCCTATACAAGTGTGACTTTGTGACTTTCTCTAATGGACAAAACATTAAATAGAAGATAATGGTGACATAAAGTTTTTTATGTCTTTGTGGGCATTCATTCTAAATTGTTTTTACGGAATTATAGTACGCTTTAGGAACAGACTTTTATAGGAAATTTTTAGCCATCAAACAAACCAGGTTTTTATCACGTGGTCTGGATTAACCAATCAATTAAAAGCCATTAGTCTTTGTTTTAGCTTCGCGTGCGTGAACGCTCCTCGCTAAAAATTGTTATATAATTTTGGAAAACCACCTCCTCCAACGCCTCCTCCTCCTAAGTTTGTCACAATTTTTTCAATTTAACTTTAATTTTTATGTAATTTTTTTAGTGTGAACTTAATTTGAAGTTTTCGCCTTTGTTTACCTTCGCATTGTTCAAACGTTATTTGGCGTCCGCCGCCGAAGCGCGAGCGCCTTTTATAGAAATGAAATCAGATTTTTTGTGGAAAGGGCGGAACAGCAACTTCTCGAGTGCCCCTTTTTTAGTTTTTCCTAATAAAAGCCGATCATCCGATCGGTATGAAGTGGGGCTTGATTATTAATTTGAGTCGCGATTTTGTACAAATGAATAGCGGAACTGGGCAGAATTTTTTCGCAATGCAAACATTTCAAAAATTAATTAACCTTTTCCGTTACAATAATATCGCGCTCTTCGGGGTATTTTTTATTTATTCATTTTGTAGTACACAGTGGTTTATTTATGGTATGTTATTTCCGAAAGCTGTTAAATAGAATGTTGATTGGATGACCCTAACATTCCGAAAATCTTATTTCTCTTAGAGGGTGATGTACTCCTGTCGGTTTAATTCCCGGTCTTCTCCGTGCGTCTATTTGACGACCCGGCGAATAGTACCATACGTTTATTGTCCGGTCTTCTTCCGGTTTTGGAGTAGAGTTTGATATCGTTATAAGAAAACAAATTATTTTACAGATAATAAAGGCTTTTTTTTCAATAATGATGTTTGTCTACAATATTAATTTAAAAAATAGATCAACTCTTCAAATTTATTGATTATTATTTATACATTAAACATGACAATTCGAAAAAAAACCCCAACAACACAATTCGTATGTTTTATTTTATCTATATGAGGATAAAAACATTAAATATGTTACAAATAAATTGAGATAAAAATTGTACTTTTTAGGCTTAAGATGGCACTATTTCAATTTGAAACATTTTTTATTTTAATTTGTTTATTTCGTGTTAAGTAAAAGATTGCCGAGGAATTTTCAAAGTTACAATCAGATTTTATTGATTTATTCAATTGATTAATAATTTTAAAAATGATTAAAGAAAAATACCAAACTTGTACAGTTCTTGTTTAGAATAAAAAATTATTATATATTGAAGTTTCACATAATTTTTACTGCTTTTTTCCAGTTAAGTTTTTGACTTTAATCGTCCGGTCATTATGACAATTCGAATTCTTAAAATTTAGTAGTAAACGAAAACTCAAAAAAAAAAAATAAAAAAAAAAAACTAAATAAAAAAATAAATACTATTAAAAGTTAGTGCATAAAACACAAAAAAGATAAGAAAACAATATTCATAAAACTTTTTTTTTTTATTAAAAAAATTAAAATTTTAGGGGTAAAAAAACTTTTATGCCCCAAACCCTGGTAAAAAAAAAGGGTCAAAATTGTTACTTTTTGTAACAGAAAAGTTTTAAGGGGGGGTTTTTCCCGCTTTTTAGCGATAACAAAATTTAAGGGGAAAAATTACAACAAGGTGGTTTTTTTCAAGCTTTTATCAAAAGGGATTTTAAATGATTTAACTGTATACCCGTTGCTAAAAAACCCACGATCTTTAAAATAACAAGTAAATTCAATTTCAAAGCTTTGCAATAAAATTATAAAAAAATTTAAACAATTTTTTTCGTTCGTTCCTCTTTAAAGTGAAAATTACAATTCTGGAAAAAACCAAAATAACCCATTGAAACAGTTTATAAAAATATCTTGTTATTTTTATATCTCCCTTTTAAATTTGCATCGGGCCTTTTTTCTTGTTTGGGAGCCCTTTGAGGGTTTTTGCATCAATCTTTTCTTGTTATTACTCTGTATTTTTCTCCTTTTTTACATTTGCATTGTTTCCAAACATTATTTTACAGTATTTATATGTTAACCCAATGAAGCCGTTCTTTACAAAGATTTGTGTTTGATCAACCATATGGAGGATGGTTCAAAAAATCTATTTTCTTTTAATTGTCAAATTTATCTGTTTTATTAGCGGGGCGGTTTTTTTCCACCCAGTTGATTGTTCTTGTGTGAAAACGTTTTTAGATTGCCCCTTATATATTTATGGCATTTAAATAAATCGCTTTTTTCATTCAAATACTAAAAGGTTTGTGTTTATTCACTTCATCCATCAAGTGTGACCTTTTGTGACTTTTCTAAATTTGGACAAAAACATAAATTGACCTAAGATGTTCAACTTTGTCAATCGAAGATGAGTAAAAAATAAAACAATGGACAAAAAAAACCCAAAAAAAAAACAATGATAAAAAATCCTTTCCAAAAAGGAAAATTTTTATGTCTTGAGGGTTTTAATGAGTTGGGAGGGGCTAGGAATTTGTTTTTTAGTTAATGAAAAAAAAAATTTAAAAAAACCTTTTAAAAGGGGGCAAACACCATAAAGCGCCCTTTAGCAGAAACTTATCAACCCCTTTTTGGGGGATATGCTTTAATTTATTGAATTAAGTGTTTTCCCTGAGAAAAAGACAGTTATTGGGGCTTTAAAAAACAGGCAAAATGTAATCCGTAGTTTAAAAGGGAAGACGAAACTGATTATTACATTCCCGGGCGAACACATGTGGACCAAAGATTTGTTCGTTTAAAATGATACTTTTCTTATTAGTTCAGTATAATTAAATTTTGTTAAAATAACACAGAAACGTGCACTGCTTTGGGCCCAAAATATTGTTTTTCAAGAAAAAGGTAAAAAAGGTTTTAGGTAATTGGGCAATGGGGGTTTCATATTGGGAAAATTTTTAAAAGCACCCCCCCCCCTGTAATTAAAAGCAATTTTCTTTGGAATAAAATTTTCCCTTTTTTCTTAAAAAAGTTAAACCCATTTTTGAAAAAATTTTTAGCTGAAACTTTTAAAATGAGTTTAGGAAAAACATGTTTTTAAAGAAAAATTTAATTAAAAAATTTTGTTATTTTGTTAAAACCCATAACCCCTAAACCCCCAAAAAAAAAGTTTTTTAAGGGGTTTATGTAAAAAATTTTCTGCCCTTGAAAAAGACCCTTTAAATGGGCAATAAAATTTTCTAATTAAAGGGGCAATTTAAAGCGAAAATAAAATTAATTTCCCTCAATTTTTTTCTTAAAAAATTTTGTTTTTATTTTCCCAAAAATCTGCAAAGTTTAAAAAAATAATTTTATGTAATTTTTATTGTGCAATATGTCTTTAAATGAGGCTAGCATTTGTCGAGGCAGCTTAAAAATGATCAAATAAATTCCTTATGTGAATATCATTTATTAATAACAGATAAACAAAGCATTATTGTATTACAAAGCAAAAAAATGATATCTATTTAATTAGCATGCAACGTTCTTTCTTTCTTTCTCTCTTTCTTTCTTTCTTTCTTTCTTTCTTTCTTTCTGTTTGGTTATTGAAAATAAAACTAATCCGTTAAATCACTTTAATCATAATACATGTTCAATGTACATGTTCTCACTCACTCACTCACTCACTCACTCACTCACTCACTCACTCACTCACTCACTCACTCACTCACTCACTCACTCACTCACTCACTCACTCACTCACTCACTCACTCACTCACTCACTCACTCACTCAATCAATCAATCAATCAATCAATCAATCACTCGTTCATTAATTCTCTCATTAATTCCCTCCCTCCCTTTGTCAATGTCCTGGTCTCTTGAGTGATTGTACTCTAACGTGTACATGGTAGGGCACGATTCTATAAATTGTTTCCAATCCTTTTCTTCAAAATCTGAAAGAGGGAGAAAACATAATCTTATACGGGTTAATGCAAACACGCTTTTAGACAAATAAAGAAACAAAATTTAAAAGGAACTTTAACTTTGATAATATGAAATACTAGTTCTTAGAGAGTTCTTCCTTATACTAGCTAGAACCATTCTTCTTATAGAGATACTATTATTGAAAGTAAAGCTGTTGTCTATCAAGTTCATTGTACATTATTTGTAAAATAATGAGATGAAAGGTTAACGATAATAGATGTAAGGTGCATGAGAAATTAATAATATGTTGTCATTTATAAATGTCTTTAAGTAGTATAAGGGCCTCTCTACTACTTCTTGAATAAATAAGAAAACATGAATTCGTAAATATAAATAAAGAAACGCATACAGACTCATAATTATGTAGAAGTAACTAATAGATACGCTACTTCAATATAAAGAAAACAAAACAAACATACTAGATTTAATCTAAGTAAGAAACCAATTTTTGTCATTGTTTAGATAATACGGTATAACATTATTGTGTCTTGGTTGTAAATTAATTAAAGGTAAAATAACTTTTATAAATTGTAACTCATATGTCAGGCATAGACTATAATACGCAAGTTTTATACAAGAAACATAGGCTCGTAGAAAGCGATGTAAGCAATTAGCATAGATATTTTATTACATGTTTTATTTCACAATTCCCTATACCTCTTGTATCAACAGTTCCTCGAGTTTTCGATCATTGTCTTTGATTCTTCTCTCTGTTTGGATATCACCGTCTGTTGTTGTTGGTGCGTCAGTTGTCGTCAGCGTGTTTGTAGAAATTGCTTCTGGTGTTGTAGTTTGACCATCACCTTCATTTGATGATTCACTTTCGGGAGTAGTTGTCGGTCCGTCTATAGATTCAGTTTCTGGACTTGTTTGACTCTCCATTGCTCTATTAGATTCTTCTGTATTCGGCAAAATTAATAAAAGAATTAATTAATGAAAATCTTATAATAAAAATAATGAATATTTATTGTTAGTGAAATTCTCATGTGCTTGGTAATTATTTATAGTGATTATACTGGAAATAAATCAATCGATAAAAAAACTTTACAGACTTCTGTTTTGTTTTTATGAATAGACTGACAAAGGCAACACAGTTATAACCCATAATAGTCAGCAAATATTTTTCTTTTGTGTTTGTTCATAAATAGACAGACAAAGGCAACACAGTTTATACCCCATAAAAATCAGTATTAAATAAAAAATATCCGTAGATTAGTAGAATCAATAATCCCAAAGTCAAAGACAAATATTCCGTCAATTATCTAAAGTGCAAATATTAAGTAAAACACGAGTAAAACTTGTAGAGCTGTCATCGATATCGACAATATCGATGTATCGTTGATATTTTTTTGTCGATCAATAATCGATACACATTTAAAAAAATCGATACTTTTGACTTATATATTTTAATGTCTAGAAATTATACAATTCACCCAAAAAATATGCAGAAACAGTTATTATATCTAATGTTATGCTTTCGTTATATAGTGGAATTATTTCATAGCAATGGTGACAAAAAATATTGTCTGGTAAAAATCATGCAGTGGACAAGACACTGTACAGAACATGTTTTTGACTGAAATGATTGAAACAGGTATGAAAGTGAATGACAGACAAGTGAGTATAGGATATTATCGATATATCGGTGTATCGTTGATTTTAGTCACTTCATATCGATATATCGTTGATATGCTTTGCACTGAATCAATGACAGCTCTAAGTAAAAGTAAGAGATATACAAAATACCTTTCAGCAATTGACAGATGTATAGAGGAAGTCATTAAAAAACAGACCTTTGGAATTCATTTGATCATTTGGTGTATCCAAGTGATATATCCAGGAAGACACTTTTAAAATTATTTTCCAAGGATGTATTACTCTATCAATAGACATAAAAGAGAAGTCCTGGATTTTTGGTCTTTTGGTATTAAAATGTTCAGAAACATTTTAATCTAAGTAATTGGAAAACGCTGTGCTTTATAATGGTAATACTTTAAAAGTATAAAATAAATATGTTAATTATGTTTGAACAAAATCGATTGCTACATGTGATGCTATAAATCTTAATAATTATATAGAGTTGGTACCTGAATAGGTCCTATGAAGTGCACGTGTCATTGCATTAACAAAGTCGGCGTTTCTTTCATCCTCAGTCACTGTCTCATATAAACAAACGAATATAAGAAAAAAACATTTGGAACGTTAAATATAATTTCAAGTCAACTGTCCTAGATCTTTTAAGTTGATAATTAATGACTGACTCCTGAAACTTCAGTCCTACAACTATTTCGTTTATATGAGTGATGTCCTCAGACATACACAAGTCATAGGACTATCCTTGATTGTCCGACCCCGGTTTTGTTTGTTTTTGGTAAGGTTTTTACGTCAAAACAACACAGTATAGGTCATATTGCAACTTTTCAGCTTTGCTGGTGGAGGAAAACCTCAGATGTCTTTCCGTGTATTATTTCAGGCACGAACAGGCACCTGAGTAGAACAACCTAGCTGGACAGCTTCCTCACATGAAAGAATCCAAAGTCCCTGAGAGTTTCCAACACACAACGGTGAAGGGCAAGTGGTTTGAAGTCAACTACCGTAACCATTCGGCCACAAAGGTCCACAAACAAGTCCTTGACCTATCTGTTATACTACGAATGACTGACTCCCCATCCCTTACGTTTTATTATGAATGAGTGACTCCGGACAGGCACGTCCTTGACATATCTATTGAATAGTGAATGACTGATTCCCTAATTCACCAAATCCTATCGCCATATTCTTTTTTTTAAAAAAATGAAAAAAATAATAAAAAAAAAAAATTTAAAAAATTGAATGTTCGGGGACAGGCCGAACCTAGACATATCTCTTCGATAGGTGACTCACTCGGATATAACAGTCCAAGAACTATCTATTTTAACTGCGACTAGATATGGACATCGTTAAATGGATCTGATCAAGACCTTCTCTTAGGGAAAACAAAAACAAAACAAAACTTACACATCACTTTTATTTTATTTATGTCTTGAAGATAATTCATGTCGAGATTGGGATAGATCGGGGTTCCGGTTTTTTCTTTTTTTGGGTTTTCAAATTTTTTTCCCGTCTAACCCGATCATCGCAAACTGGAAAAAAATTTTATATTTAAAATTTTCGTTTTTTTTTAAAAAAAAAGGGCGAATAACCCTTTTAAAAAATGGTTTTATTAAATTTTACATTTGTTTTGTATATTTTATTTTAATTTGTTTCAAAATTTTGTTTTCCCCCCGGTACTGGTTTCCCGCAGTTTTTCCCGGCCCCAAAGCACCCTTTTTAAAAAAGTAAAAAAAAATTTTGTTCTCTAAAAGGTAACTTAAACATTAGGTAAAAACTTAAAACATTTAAAATCGTTTATTTTTTTTTTAAACTCTGTTTGCATGAAAAAAATGTCTCTCTGATTTGATGAAATAACATAGATGCCCTAATGGTAAAAGTAGATTATACTGGACGAAATTGATAAAGGGCCGAAAAAGTGCTAGGGGCCGGAAACTGCTTGGAAACCAGCATATGATATTTACCATACAATAGAAACACTACACATGCATTTTTGTTCCTACAAATAGATATAAGGGAAAGATATGAGACAGTAACCGTATTGATATCAATATATTTAAGACATATTTTGAATTTAACTATGTTTAATTTCTAATTTATTCATTGTCGCGTTGAGATGCATTTATTTTTCTTTAAAATGTATAGGATGAAATATAAATCTTCAATATAAAAAAGACTGCCCCACTTTCATCGAACATTGCATGGTTAATTCCAATGGATATTTGCAGAAATTTCATTGGACTACGTTAGTTATTTATCGTTTATATAAAGTAAATTATAAATCTGAAAGGATTTTTGGCAAAATGTAAACTTATTTTGACTTTCACTTGTTCACCCACTATATACCCATGGGTGGGCATAATGTCATTTTAAAGTATTACATTTGGGTTTTATTTCATTAAGATTTCTTCAGTACAAAATATTTATCGAAATGTTTATATATAAATGATGTATAATATAACTATATTAATGATTTTGTATTGGCTATACAATAATACCATCATCTAAAGGTAACTCTTCTCTGACAAGCGCCGCAAAGTCCTCGCCATATTTCCAGGATAACATCTCGTAAAGACTACTAAGTGAATTGTACACACGTGAATTTCCGGCTGAAATTGAATATAAATGTAAATTAATCGATAACGCATTTTTAGTCTGTTGTCTTCAATTATCTATTGCAACACCCTCTAAATCTACAAAAATACGGTCTATTTGCTACCAGTTATAAATACATTCGTCACCTAAGTGCAGTCCTAAATTTATTAGGAGTTTCCCAGTTATTGAACTAAGGTGACGATTTATATTATAGCTATTCATTTGCGTTGAATCTTGTTTCTGTCCTGCACATGAATTGTTTGGAAACATGTTTCTCTCCCATACATAGAATTTACATGTCCTCTTAATGCATTGTTCGTAAGGTTTTTGATCACTTTATTGGTAAATTCCTTGCTTTTTGGTATATGTTTTCGGATTCTGGTCATACTTTTAGCACCATTCAGGAGCCTAAGGTGAACTCTTTGATCTTGCGGAAGCTTTGGCTGCGCGTTCTTAACTCGGTGTTTTTCCATTTTAGATTATTATTGTGATTTCATATAGAAATTGATTGTTTGAGAGTGATGTTAGCGTGAGTTTTATTTAAAATCAAGAATATATATAAACATTATTTTGTATTCAAGCAAAATGAATTGTCAGTACTGATTCTCATATCTACAACATACCTACCATTTTCAACATTTGTATACAAGTTTTTTAGTTGTCTATAAATATCATTGACCACATTCTGTAGGGCAGATTCATCAACGTCATTGTCATTTTTATTGTTATTAGGTCCAGCATCGCTAGAATCTGTAAAGCATATTGTACAATGATTGTTTTGGTAAGCTCTGTGAATCGTGATGTCTTCTTATAACATTGAATACAGATATATTGCAATAGGGGAAGAAAAACATCTGGCATGTGAAGATCTCAAGAGTGCAATAAAAACAATAATAAATAGCTGAAAATTACATGTTTGGTTTACTGGACTCTGCCCTACACTTCTCCCCTCACTCTAATCAATCACCGGCTTAAGCGGCTGTAAACACTCAATACTGAACGTGTTAACGTGTAATGTTTGAATCAATGGTTCCCGAGGACCAGAAAAGTACAGCACCGAGATAAGTATGGTGCATATTTTACAGCTAAAAATAACAACACTTGGAACCTGCAGTTGCTAGTAGGAAAGTTTGTAAAGGATCAATTATAATGGTTTTGCCTAAAAACGTTTAGAATTGATCATTCTGTCATATAATATGATGTTTAGACACATCAA